>NC_133620.1:434608081-434908081 GCF_048593235.1 Sminthopsis crassicaudata
AAAGTTCCATCAGTGGATTGTTCCACCAAATCCATAAAAATCCATCAATGTTCCTTCTCTTCATGTGAATGTCTCTAAGCAGCCCCCAGTGGGGTCTCTAAAGAGACATGTCAAGATAATGGCAGTGTACCCAGGATATACTATAAGATATTTAATATGTATGGGAATGTCTGCCATCTAGGGGAGGGGGTGGAAGGAAGGAGGGGAAAAATTTGGAACAGAAGGGAGTACAAGGGATAATGTTGTAAAAAAAAATACCTATGAATATGTACTGTCAAAGAAAATGTTATAATTATAAAAATTAATAAAAAAAATTTTTTAAAAAATAAAAATTTAAAAATTAAAAAAAAAAGATAATGGCAGTGGAGGTAATCATAACAGTGAAATGGGGTGATGTTGGTTTCTCCCTGTGGGCATACATATTGTTGTGTGCTTGAGGGAAGAAACAGGAAGCTGCCTAATATTTTGTATTATCTGAACTATTCCTTATCTTCTGCAGAGCAGAGGTTCCAAAAATATTAAATAAATGATTAATTAAAAATGGATTGTACTTATGAAGCATGATTTCTGCCCATAAAGAATTTCTGATCTAGTAGAGGTGACAGATATGCCTAAGAATAGAATTCGGTATAAGACCATCTAAAGGATTTAATTAGTGAGTGGATTTTAAGCTTCTCTTTCCAGCAATGTTTCACCCAAGGCATTATCCTATGGCATGGACTTCTAGGACCTACACAATAATATTATAGCAAAGTTCTAGACAATTGAAAAATCCAATCACAGTAACTTGATGCAATCACAGAACACACCAGAAACTTCAGAAACTTCATTGATGAAGAGATGGAAATATTTTATGAAGCCTAATGAATCCAGTTACCTTAAGCGTGCTATCGTTCAGTCATTTTGTTAGCCATGTCTATCCCTTTGTGATCCCGCTTGGGATTTTCTTGGAAAAGATACAGGAATAGTTTGCCAATTCCTTCTCCAACTCATTTGACAGATGAGGAAACAAGGCAAACAGGGTTAAATGACTTGCCCAAGATCACACAGATACTAATTGTCTGAGGTTGGATTTGAACTCAGGTTTTCTTGACTCCAGGCTCAGAGACCCACCTAACTGTCCTTACCTTAAGGTACTTAGGTGCCAGATACTATTTAGCATGGAGCTTGAAAGCTATAAGTCCTCCAGACAGATATTGCTGCTCAAAGGATCATGCAATTGATGGAAACTCCAAATCACATAGTACACTCTTCTCATTTTACCATTTTGAATATATATATATAATATATATACATATGTATATTATATATATGTATATTATATATATATAGAGAGAGAGAGACAGAGACAGACATACACAGAGAAGAGAGAGAGAGAGAGAGAGAGAGAGAGAGAGAGAGAGAGAGAGAGAGAGAGAGAGAGAAACCTTTTTTGCCCATGCAGTGAGTTACAGAACCAGAATTAGAATACAGATCCTCCTACTCCATACTCCTCCTAATCTTGCTATAGTCTGGGTAGTAAGATGAGGGTGATTGAATCTGCGGTTAAAGGCTCTTCACCTTGACAGACACGGTCATCTCTTACAAGTAAAAGGGATTTTCCATTTTCTTACCCAGGTTTCAAACATATCTTCTGGGCGCAGCCTGCGGAGTGTGGGTCTGCAGGGAAAGAAAAGTATTTTACTCAGAATTCTTATTTTCAACAAGGCAGCCTCATCCCATTGACATGCTTGATAAAAGTATAAGGCAAGTTAAGGACCAAAAGGAAAAGGGAAGTCCCCTCCCACCTGCTTCTTCCAACATGCTACAAGGAAGATGAGCATCTATGGAACTCTATCTGTATGCAGGCTTTCCAGGTTTATCTTAACACTTCTTCCTACTCCCCGCTCCTTCCATAGGTTATTTTAATTTAAAAATTACAGAGAATTTTACACACATCGGGACAGATCAAGATGACCACATCAAGATGTTGGGCCATGACACCATAATTCAACATTACCTCTTTCTTAAAGTTTACACTAATTATATTATCTTCAACAGGTTCTTGTTGCTGGCATTTTTAACAGCAATGGTGAACATATATAAGGTTTTAGGTTAGTCAAGTGTTTTCCGAATATTATTTCTTTAGGCCTCATGATCCTTCTTTATTTATCCATTTTAGGTATCATTAATCTCATTTTTACAAATGAGAAAACTAAGACCTAGAACTATGAAGACTCATAGCCCATAGCCAAATAGCTAGCAAATATCATGGATAGGATTCTTCCTGACTTCAATTCACATTTTATTATTTATATCATTCTGACTTTCTATTTTGCTACAGATACTGAAGAATCAAAAAATAAAATTTTTGACAAAGTCTTTGTATTGTCAAATGGTTAAACATTAAAAATTCATATTTTAATGGAAATATCATTAAAGAAAATGCAATATCTGCTTTGTTGTAACACCCTAAAGATTATAGAGTCTTTCCATTGACTTGCAATTAAAATCTGCTACACATGATGTTGTCTCTATTAGAAGGTGAAGTCTTTGAAAGCTTTGCTTTTTTAATTTATATCCCAAGTGGTTAGCACAGTGCTTTGCATATAAATACTTCATCAATCCTTTTTCATTCATTCATCTATCCATCATTCATCCATCTATTCATTTATAGCAACTTCTAGGCAGGTGGGTTGATAAATGTTTGACAATTAGCTCTCTTAAATCACACATAATCTACATTTATTAACATTTTCTCTGTCATTTTCTCTAGGGTAGACAATTAAAAAATCAATCCCTGATTTGTATTTTGTTGATATAGATATAGTTGAGATATAGATACTTAAACCAAAAATGAAAGAATTTCTCCTGGCAAGCCAATATAAGCAGGCTCCAGCATACCCCTGCCTCTAAGTCACTCCTCTATTTCTTCAATAATTTTTCTTTTCCTCTCCTTCTCTCCCAGTTCTGGCCTTTCAATATTCCCAGTGACTTCAATATTCTCATAAATGACCTTTCTAACATCACAGTCTTCCCAATCCACAGAACTCTTCAACTTCTGCCTCTACTATATTTTAACCATACATAGACATCTTGCTTTAGGGTTTAGTTTCATCTCCAAATGTTCCAGCTGCAAGTCCTGGATGCCCCATAGACATCTCAAATTCAACATATCCAAAATGGAACTCGTTATTTCTTTTTCCTTCTCAACCTCACTCCAATTCCTGGCTACATCCTACCACTCTTCTCAACTTCCTTTCTTCTTAGGGGGCTTCTGTAAGCTTTTCAGTCTTCCAGGTTTACAAACTTAGAGCCATTGTTCATTCTCTTAATTCCCTCCTCCTCAGGCTGATCACTCCATATCCAATCAATTGCTATCTTGTATTGCTCTTCCTTTTGCAACATCTGATTCTCATTTAATAGTTATTTGTTGAATTAAAATGAATATAAAACTTAAATTCCTCTATCTTATCACAATGGCATATTCCTCCACATTTCTCAATTTCTACTCTCCAATCTGCCTCCTAAACATTCTTTTTCATATAAAAATATATCTTTATTACAACACTGAACAATTAGTAAGATTTTTAGTACTTCTTGTATTAATATTATCAATAAAGATAACCGTGGTCACAGTGTCCAAACCCCAAGAAAACAAATAACATACAGTTCATTATTGGCAACTTTCTTTCAGAAGTTATAATTATTTTCAAGTATAAATTGCAACATGTGCATGAAAACCACAAACAATAAATGTGTATTTATAGAATTGTGCATGACTAACTTTTTTCCCCGATTAGATGATAAAGATTCCATATGTTCTGCTCTGTGTGGATTTGGTTTTCATTCTCTCTTTCCTAATATTTGCTTGATCTCCAATTTATTGGTTTTACTTCTACAACTACTAGTGGCTCAGTCATAGGCTTTGATTCCAGAATACCCTGCACTTTTTGACTTGCTGTTGACTTCCTCTTAAAAAGAGAAACCGTTGGTGATTTTTTAAAGAGGTCTATTTGGTACTACTATAAAATATTCCTGGACTTCTGAATCACGTGGCATACGTTCCTTTGTGTTTCCTTTCTGACTTTCCTTGTGTTGCAGAATGGGAGGTTCAGCTTGCTCAACTTTTTCTGCCTTTTCAATGATTTCAGCCACAGGGTTACTGATTCCTTCTGTTTGTGCTTCCTTGTGGTTCTCTGATTTGATATCCTCTTCCTGTGGCATTTCTTTATTCTCTCCATCTGTAGATTCATTATTAGCTTCTATGACTTTGTCATCTTTTTCTTGTGTTGTGCTTTCTCCATTTGACTCCTTTTGTTTTTGAATTGGGGACAATGTTAAAGACTGATCAGTGGGATTCATTTTCATCCCTATGTGTCATATTCAGACCATCAGTAGTTCTCTAAGACTTCTCTGTTCGTTTTCAGGTTCTGACTCTTTGGCTGAAAAACTTTTTTCTTTCTCTTGAATTGGCTCGTCTGCTTCAGCTAATTGTAGGTTCTCATTTTCATTACTTATATTTCCAGCAGGATGATTGTTTACAGGGAACCTGAGTGGGACTGTACTGTTGGATGCTTGTATTGGCAGTTTGAAAGGAGCTTCCAATGAGGGTAGAGTTCTTATCATTTGACAGTGTTGTCCTGGTGAATTTTCCCTTTCTCTTCTCCGTGATTTTGCAGATATGATCTCTAGCAAAGTGTTGTCTAAAAAAACTACAATCAGGCCACTATTGTTTACTTTTTCTACCATGATTTCTTCAGATTTGTTGAGTCTTAGAGCAGCAAAAACTAGCATGTGGCATCTACCCACAAGCAACCTGATATTAAAGCTCTATGTTTTCCCCACATGCCATATAATGAATTTTCTCATTCTGAAGATGTTTAATAATCTCTGGTTCTGAGGTTCCAAGTATAAAAGTACCAAGACCTAATTGCCCAAACTGTCAAGGCCAAATATACATAATTCTTCCTCTGTTAAAGCTACTGTATGCCCCTACCACAAGCCACTTGATTCACTTTTCCAGGAATCTAAGAATCAATTGGAGAAATCTATAATTTTTCAGTTGCTCAGGTGGCAAACTTAACTTTCCACGCTCTGCTTCTCCAAATGTGTAGAGTTCACCGTCTGTAGTTTCAAAGGCAATGATAATATTCACAAGAGATCAAGGAGATAGGTTTACCAATCACCACTTGACAAGGGTCAACACATTAGATTCATCTGCCAGACCAATTTACCCTTCAGAATTGTCACCTTACATAAAAAGGTCTCAGTTAGTGCAGCTGAAGTGTTGGATCCAGCAGAGAGCTATTTAATCTTGTACTGGAATGTAGAAAAGCTAAGGAGGTGAAAAGTAGTTCTCTCTTCAGGGTCACCAAGTCCCAACTGCCCTTCACTATTACTTCCAGCTGCATGTATGTTCTCTTCTGTGTATACTAAAGGATGGCTCCTTCCACATGAGGCAAGTTTGACTTTTTTCAGATTTTAAAGCTTTTACAAAAGTTGGCTTGCTGATTGTTGTCTTTGATCCTAATCCTCACTGGCCCCAGTTGTTGTTGCCAAACATGTAAACTTTACAATTTCCTGTTATAAGAACAGTCTGTCCATCTCCACATAATAGATATGCAGGTATATCACTTTTTAAACCAGAATTTGCTGGAAATATTTTCAGAAAACTTGTGTTTTTTCCCCAAAATGATAACAGCACCTGAATCTGGGACCAGCTCCTCAGGTTCCCCAGGTCAGAGATGACTCTGTACAGTCTAGGGCTACTCCCCATCCTCCTCCTTGGCGACCCCCATGGTTCTCATGTTGCAGTTCTGGGTATCAGTGGGGAGCACATGCCCCAGCTCCTGCAAGTCAACAAACCTGAACATTCTCTTTTCCTTCATCATGAACCCCTGGTCCTTTTTGAAAAGAATTTGGGACCTGAAGTCCTAAATATTCCCTGAGCCTACCAATCTTGCCTCACTTTATAATCCCATCAGAAAACCATCCAACCACTTTACTGGCTCCCACTTTTGAATTAATTTTTTTTGTACTTAAAATTTTAGAATTTGATAGTTGGAAAGGACTTCAGGGGCCATCTTTTTTAAACCACATAAACAAAATAGATTCTGGCTGTAACATATCTGCTAAGTACTTATCATCCAGTGTCTAATTGGAATTATCGAAGAAGGAAGTACTCACCTTATGCCTCTAACTTACTCCCCTATTTCTTCAATAATTTTGCTTTCCTCTCCTTTTCTTCCCAGCTCTGCCCATTCATTATCCTCAGTGACTTCTTCAGTGTTCTCATAAATGACCCTTTCAACATCATTGTCTTTCTAACCCACATATCTCTTCCACTTCAGTCTCTATTATCCCTCAACCAAGAATAGACATATGCTCCTACTTTTTTTTTATCTCCATCCCTTGCATATCTACACCTTCTTGTACCATCTATCTTATCTGAAAATTATGGCCGAACTCCAGATATTTTTAAAGGAAGTCATTAAACCATAGAGTTCATGCTACACTTTTTCTGGGTCCTAACTGCTGCTTACAACACTTCTATTCACTCTGATTAGCTTCCTATATGGCCAATAATATCTTGTCTTTATATGGCATGTGAACCTTTGCAAATTATTTTGTGAATGTTATTTCATGTTATCTTCAGAGTAATTCTAGGGGTAGCTGCTATTATTATTTAAATTATAAAGAGGAGGAAATTGAGGCAGCCAGAATCTGAGAAAGGATTCTTCAAGTTAAACTGTTTCTCTTATTTCTTATTTCTTGATTTCTCTAACTCCATGCACTCTTACTGCCTCACTGGAAGAGCCTCCAAGGCTCCTCCATCATTTTCTATATATCTCTTTATACCTCAACATTTCTTCAGTTCTTCTATATTATCCTCCTTCAGGCTCAGTTTATGAGATGATATTTCTCCTGGCCAATGCCAGCTTCTCAATGTGAGTCCTCAGTGGCACTCTCTCTACTCATACTGCAGGAGTTTGTTGCATTGACTGTTTCGTCTATCATTTCCTTAGTCTTTCCCTATATATTTCTTCCTTCCCTGATGCTGAACAGAAAGATAACATTTCAACCACACAGAGAAACTATTTCATTATCCCTGGTTTCCCCTGAAGGCATCCTCTTATCTCTCACATCTTCTTTACTACTAAGTTTATAAACACGGTGGTTTAGATTCTTTCACCACTTTAGCACCCACTCCTTCCTCAGCCCCCAACAATCTGGTTTCCCTCCCTAACACTCTTGAAAACTTTTTCTTCAAGCTCAGCAATGAATGATCTAATTGCAAAATGCAATGTTCATTTCTTGGTTCTACTCCTCTCCTTGACTTGGATTTGATACTATTGACCACCCTCTCCTTGATTTTCTTTTTTCCATTGGTCTCTGTGACACAGCTCTCTTCTGTTTTTCCCATTCCCTCCAAACCTCTCTGATTGCTTTCCTTCATTCTTTCTTTTCTGACTCACTGTCTTATTCCCATTCACCATACATAGATAGCCCAAAGGATTCATCCTTAGCTTTTTTTTCTCTTTTTTTTGGGTGTGATTTCATCCATTCTTATGACTTAACTTATGATGTTTAAGCAGATAACTCCAAATCCAAATTTGTATCTTCAGCTTAATTTTCTCCCTTAAACATCAGTTCTACATTTTCAACTGTCTATTGAAAAAATTCTCTGCTATTTCTAATGACTCTTCAAATTTAACATATTCAAAATTTGAGATACTACTTTATGGTCCTTCCAATTTTTCTATTTCTCTACCATTACTTCAATCACCCAAATTCAAATCCAGAGTCATCTTTGAGCCTTAACTTTTCATTTTCCCCCAAGCTAATAAATAAATTGTCAAACCCTATCAATTCTGGTTTTTTTCTGATTTATTTCAGTCTCTTTCTCCACACTCACCATACTATATCTTCAAACCCCACCTTCCCACCCATTGACTCCTATATGCCTTAAATATAATAGTCTTCCAACTGATCTCTTTGCCTCCAGTCTCGCCTGCTCTCTACTCTACTTTTCCTAATTCCTAATTCCCACTTCTGAAGAAGTCAAGCGCTCCCTCAAAATATCTTCAGTAGCTTTCCATTTTCTATAGGACACAATCCAAACATGTTAGTCTAGAGGATACAATGCAAAATTATAAGGGCTAAGGCCCTCCAGCATCTAACATTGACTTAGCTTTCCAGTTATTTCATTCTATATTCCTGCATGTATTTCTGTCAAAGTGAACTTCCCTGCTCTTATCCTGGTGATCTCCTGCCTCAATTTATTTGCACAGGTGATGTCCTTTTCTGGACCACAATCTCTCCATCTCAGACTGTTGAAGTATTCTCTTCCATCAGTCTCCATCTTCTCCTGACTCCTCCCCTTTCTCTAGATGCTACATACTTTCTTAGAAAACTTTCATATGGATCTCTTATTTGTCTCTACCACAGCCTATATTTTGAACTATATTTTAACATTAAAAGAAAATAGATATTCTTTGTTCTTGTATTATATTTATTTTTGAATAGGTTTCCTCTGCTTCCCTGCCTAGAGAAACATGTCAGTAAGAAAGAATACAAAAAAAGAGAAACAACAAGAAACATTCAGTCAAGCTAGTCAGCATATCAGTAAAATCTGACAGCATATATAATGCTCCACACCCAAAGTCCTCTACCCCCTTGTATCATCTCCTATCCTTTCATGAACAATAGGCTTCTTATGTGATAGGATCACAGACTTAAAACTGGATGAAAACTTGGACATTATCTGTAGATAAAGGTATAGAAAAAAGAACTTTAAGTCCCCAAAAAGGAAAATAATTTTTCCTACGCCCACACAGAGTTGAGTATGATTCTGGATTGAATGTGTCTTCATTTTTATTTTTGTATTCCCAGTACCCAGCATAGTGTCTTTTTTTTTTAACATTTACTTCTTTTAAAAATTTTATAATAGCTTTTTATTTTTCCCAATACATGCAAAGATAGTTTTCAACATTCACCCTTGCAAAACCTTGTGTTCCAAATTTTTCTCCCTCCCTCCCCACCTCCCTACTCTCCTGGACAGCAAGTAATCCAATATAGATTAAACATGTGTAATTCTTCTAAATATATTTCCACATTTGTCACCAGCATAGTGTCTTGCACATAATAAACATTTGAATATTTGCTGAATCTAAGGGAATTGAACTGATTCTCTGGCTCAAGAAAGCCTGCTTCTTATACCAGGCAAAGCTTCAACATAGGTTTAGGAACAAGATGATGGAGACAGGAAAGGAGAGATTAATCTATCTGAATATCTTGTTCCAGGGATACTTTAGAGTGGAGGTAGCTAGGTAGTATAGTGGACAGAGTGAGCTCAAACCTGAGTTCAAATCCAGTTTCAGATACTCACTAGCTCAGCATTCCTCTACTTGCTTTGTTTTCTCAGTTGTAAAATTGTAGATAATAACAGCACCTAACCCCTGTATTGTTGTTGTGAGGATCAAATAAGATAATATCTGTAAAGCACTTAGCACAATGCCTAGAACATAGTAGGTGTATATAAATATTTATTCCTGTTCCTTGTTTTTATTACATGACTGGCCCTCCTCTTTTGCTGATCATAGTCTTCTTGGATAACATCTTTGACTTCAGGTATAGAACTTTAATCCACAGAAATCTGCTTATTATTACCCTGAACCTTTTGAAAACAGTTTTTCCAATATCTAGGCTATGTGTTTGATTATACCCAAATTTCTTCTCTTTGACTATCATAAATTCTATGGGGGAAGTCAACCCTTCTTCCCAGTATTCTCCTCACTTCCAGTTCCTCTCTGTTAGTAAAAATCAGACACAGAGCAGAATTCCCCAATGCTTGTTTCTCCACCTTTTGAAGGATGAATTTAATATTAAGTTAAGAAGTTATTAGTTGCTCTGTTTTTGGCAAAGACCTTCAACAGATGTCCAGACAACTGAAGTCCCCAAACACAACTATATCATGTCTGTGCCTGGCTTGTATCTATTTCTCAAACTCTTCACCTTTTTTCTCTTTCTGCTCAAATGGTCCATATGGTATATCCCAAGGACAAAATATTTTTGGTTTCTCCCTCCATTGACCTTCATCCAGAAACTCTCCACCATCCTATGTTCTCTTCCCTCACCCACTGCCATGTTTCTGGATGGCTCATATGACAGATTTTTATAGTTGAGGAAATAGAAGCCCAAAAGAGTTGAGTGATTTACCCCCAAATCAAATGGATAATGGCAAAGCCAGTACTTGAATCCAGGTTTTCTGATTTCAAATCCAGTTCTTTTTCCATTGTACCATTGTGTTCAATTTATAGACTGGAAACATGGTAATATTCCTCTTGATTACATTTATGTATTTTCCCGGTGGCCTGTATTTGTATAGCTGGAAGAATAATGATCCACTTCTGTCCCTTTTCCCAAAGGTACTTAAAATAACAACACACAAGATTCTCCTCCCGGTGAAATTCATTTCTGAAAAGGCCACACTCCCCACCCCCACTCCAAAATCTCAGTAATAAGGACCATTTCTTAGAGTCCCTGAACTTGTTGATTCATCTTGGGACTTTCCTAATCAAGCTTTTCCTTGCTGTTGTGCTAGAATGCTAATGGCCCCTCCCTCTTACTCTTTGCAGAGGTGGGGAATTAGGGATTTGAAAGACAGCATATAATGTCAGGTTTTGTTTTGGGTGTTTTTTTAAAAAAAAAAATACTTGTTTAGTTTTGCTGAGCTCTTCCTTACACTCTCTTCCATGCACTTTTTATATCCTTTACTATTTATATGTATGTGATATATGATATATAAAAACTCCCTCTCAGTGAGGAAGAGGAATAGAGGAATACATTGGGGTATGTAGATGTAAAAACAAAAAATTTTAATAAAAATGTAAAAAGGGAATTCCCGTCATTAGAGAGTTGTGTAGGGATAAGGCATTCTGTCCCCAGGGGGTTCCTGTTAAAATAAAATTAGATACTTTAGAGGAGTAATGTATTAACCCATTAACAATCACTAACATCTTAAAACATATTTGCTTCTCTGGTTAGTTGTCACTTGGAAGAACGTGAGAAAGCTGCACTTTAACTTCTCTTTAAAATTGTTCCTTTAGGATCAGTTGTACTTTGGAAACCCAGGATTTTTCTTGGTCTCTGAGGGCAAAGGCCTGTGCTTTATTAAAATACTTTTCTTCTATGACTCAGAGGGACTAGGCTAGTGGACAAGTTTTCAAGAGAAGGGGGGGCTTTAGGAATTATTCCTGGCAAGGGGTACATCTAAGTAAAAGGTAGTATTAGGATACTGTGGGGGAAACACTAAAAGAGGAGAAGAGAAACAAAAGAAGTGGAGAGGGACTCATAATTAGTAATTTTTGCATTGGGGACAAGGAGTTTGAAACATGTCTGGGGCAGGCATAGAACCTTAATAATATTTTGAGGCAATTGGAATTAAATAATGTACCCAGGGTCACATAGTTAGTAAGTGTCTGAGTCTGGATTATGAAATCAAGTCCTCCTACACTAGATTCTGTGCTCCATATCATGCTTTGTTGGAGGCTGCTGGGAAAGGGTTGGAACACACTGGGAAGGTGCTCACCTGGAGTGTAAAAAGAAAACTACTACTGTTTTATTTAATCAGTCTACTAGTCAGTTAACTGTTTTTATGCTGCTGAAGTAAAAGTACTGTCCACACCCTCTAATTTGGGCATCCAGACAAAGCCCGTACCATCTCTCCATAGTTAGGGCTTTAGCATCACCAGAGATGATAATGGTGATGACATTTTTATAGCACTTCAAGATTTGTAAAGCAGTTTACAGAAATTATCTCATTTGATCCTCCAACAATCCCCATTTTATAAATGAGGAAATGGAGGCAGACATGTTTATGTGTATATGTATATGTGTCTCTGTGTGTATGTGTTTCTTACTTGGCAAATATCTGAAGTAGAATTTGAACTCAGATCTTCCTGGCTCTCTAATTTCAATGTTTTATAGATTGTACCATTTAGGTGCAAACTTCAGACACAAATGTGTCTAGGATTGACTGTGCCTGCAGCCTGGCCTTATGGGAGTTTGTCTTCGCAGTGGAGTAGTCTGGCCTTACCTGCAAGGGTTTCCTGAATTCAATTATCATAGTATACCTAGGGTACTCAGTGACCTGGAAATAAGCATCTGTCAAGCCTGGAAAGGTGATTCTCAAACTTTTGGCCACTGGTGGTACAGGGTCCGTAGGTGCGGACACTAAGAAGGTCCTACCCTATTCCCAAGGCCGTGGGCTCTCTTGGACCTTGAAAAATGATTTTGGGAAGATACCTTTGGTGCTCTTTCACAAACTCCACAAGCTCCTCCTCAGTATAAGGTTTATCTGGGATGGGAATGGGCTCATCCATAAATGGTTCATAGAAATCAACCTCATTCATCTTCAGGGTTAGCTTCTTTGCAACCTGTGGAAACAGGAGTGGGGGAAGATATAATCAGAACTGTTCATTGAGGATAGGGCCACAGGACTGACTGGTTTGTCCCTTTGAGGCAGGGTTGAGTTCTCTGAAGTTTCCTTGGCAGGGAGGGCGAGGAGAGGAAGTGAATAAAAAGGCAAAAATGACAGACTGGTGCAAGCTTCATGTTTTTTATGGGATCAACCCTAGCTTTGTGACTGTGGGCAAGTGGGCAAGGTTGCCTATGTCTTAGCTTCCTCATCTATAAAATGAGGATAATAACAACTCCTATTTAATAGGGCTCATAGATAGCTAGAAGGAACTTGAGAACTATCTAGTCAGACCTTCTAATTATTTAAAAAAGGAAACTGAGTCCTAAAAAAATTATACAAGGTCATAAACATGATAAATGTTACAAGTGGGATTTGACCCAAGTCCTCTATTCAGAGCTAGAAGGATCAAATAGGATAATATGTGCAAAATGATTTTTAAATTTGATAGCAGCAATCATTATTATAGACAATCAAGGAGCAACTTGGAAATTTGGTAAATTCAAGCACATTTTCAGGAGAGGTAGAATAGAATGAAGGTAAGATGCTGGATGTAGATGGAGGAAAACTCATGTTTGGATCTTGCCTTGGACTAGTCCTAATTATATAGTTATGGTCAAGTCACTTAAGTGCTCTGTGCCTCAGTTTCCTTATGTGTAAAATGGGGATAATAATTCCTGTAATACCTATATTGGAAAGTTGTTATGAGAATCAAATGAGTCAAAAAAGACCTGGGTTCAAGTCCTGCCTGTGATTTATACTGGCTATATGGTCCCCCTCCCTCATTTTCTAAGTCTATACGTTATATAATAGTAGTTGACCTGGTTTCAATATAATTTCCTTATCCATCTTATCTTAATTCAGTGAAATCATAGGCTTAAACTTCCCCTACCAAAAAAAAGGACTTTGAAAAGTTGAAAGTGTTAAATAGATGTAATTGATGATTATTCTTATTACCATAATTTTATTTTCCATCATTACTTCTGACATATATTGGCTGTATGGTCCCCCTCCCTCATTTTCTAAGTCAATAAGTTGCATAATAGTAGCTGACCTGGTTTCAATATAGTTTCTTTACCCAGTTTATCTTAATTCAGTGAAATCACAGGTTTAAACTTCCCCTACCAAAAAAAGGACTTTAAAAATTGGAAAGTGTTAAACAGATGTAATTGATGATTATTCTCACTATAGTAATTTTGTTTTTCACCCTGACTGCCATTTAATTTGGAAGGTGTTGGAGAAAGATGGAGTAAATAGAGAAAGTTGAAAACAATGTTGTGGAATGTGAGGGTGTGAGACTGACTGAGTCTCTGGAGGCCCCCTGGGACTCGAAACAAAAGGCTTTGTTTAGGAGGATCAGGCCCTTCTTCCCCCTGATCTAATTCTGCTGCCTCCTGGCTATTGGAGTTGGAGGGCCGGCCTGGAGAATTATGTGTCCCAGTGCCAAGTTCCCTTCTCTCTGTCCATCTCTTCTGATGACCCAGATCGTTAGCTGAAGGTCTCTTGGCAGCAGATAAAAAGCAGGGGACCAGCCAATGGCCAGGGTGACATTTCATCTCTCCTCAACCCTCACTGGCATGTTGGCCTTAAGAGTCCCTGCCCTCGGGACATCTGATGCCGATTCTGAAGGGACTGGAGAGGCTGAGAGTGTGAAAAGCTCTAAAGAAAAGCCAACGTGGTGGCTCCTTCCCTTTCTTCCAGGGCTGGTGAGTGAAAGAATACACCTGGGCCATGAGTGACCCCGGGGAGATGCCCAGATCAGTTGGCTGTCCCTCGTGGTGGTCATTAGTCATCACACAGATTGGATTTGGGAGCCCAGAGTTGTAGGGAGTTCAAATTAAAAGTCCTTGGGAAACTCCACTGTTTTGTCAGCAGTTGTGATGGATTCCTGGGTTTCCAAGTCCCTGTAGAATCGATTGTTTCTGTTTGGCTTTGTTTTGTTTTTAATAAGTACTTTGCCAGCCTCCACCCAGTACCTTTTGTTAAAAGCAACTCATTTGGCTCAAAGCAAAGAGTGGAGAGAGTTGGGAAAAGAAATGGAGGAAGGAGATTCATTGTCCTGTCTGTTTGGAGGGGCAGGAACCTGGGTGGGACTGCTTCTCCAAATGCTTCTGCCTAGGTTCCGAGTTGGATGGAGTCCCTCAGATCATCTAGTCTAGTCCCCTCACTTTCCAGATGAGAAACTCAGGCTTAGGGGCTGAAGTTACCATGGAGGTAACTGGTCATAATTTCAACCTATGTGTTCTGGGTTCAATCCTATTATCTTAGGTTTGTGTCTCTGTCTCTGAATGTCTCTCTGTCTTTCTGCTTCACTCCGTTTCTGTCTCTATTTCTCTGTGTCTGTCTTTTTCTCTTTGTCTCAGTCTCTCTGTGTATCTCTCTATCTCTGACACTATTTCTCTGTGTCTGTCTCTTTTTCTCTTTGTTTCAGTCTCGCTGTGTATCTCTCTGTCTCTGACTCTATTTCTCTGCATCTCTGTCTCTTTCTCTCTTTCCCTCCCTCTCTCTCTGTGTCTCTGCCTTTCTTGTCTCTCTGTCTCTGTTTCTCTGCTTCCGTCTCTCTCTGTGTGTCTCTGTCTTTGTTTCTGTCTCTGCTTCTCTGTATTTCTGTTTCTATTTCTCTGCATCTCTGTCTCTCTCTCTGTCTCTCGCTGTTTCTATCTCTCTCCTTTGTTTTTCTCTGTGTCTGTCCTGTCTCTCTGTGTGTCTGTCTCTATTTCACTATCTCTGTCCCTCTCCTCTGCCTGTCTGTGTGGGTGTGTATGTGTCCGTCTTTTCCTTTTTCTCATTGTCTCTGCCTGTCATACCCTCTAGCCTCAGGCTAGATGCTGACACCGGACCCTGACTTTCTGGGTCTAGTTTCATCAGGGCCCAGATAGTTTAAAAAGTAACCACGCATGGAGGGGAAAAGGAGGAAAAAATGCAACAGAGGGGAATATCTAACTACAATTTTCTGGGATTCTCTCCATGTAGGTTTCCTTTGGAATTTGGAGCCATCTCCTCTCAGAGACAATATTGTCATTAATGCTCTCAAAGAAACTAATATTATGTCTTCCTTTAAGCTATTACTGTATTCATGAAAAAGAATCTTCTCCAGGGAAGTGGGGGTGGAGTAGACTAGTGGGCAGGTACTAAGCAGGTGCTCTCAAAAAAAAGATTTTCAATAAACAATTTTATTAAATACATAGAAGAAAATCCATGCAGAAAGGCATATAAAAGAAGAGTTTTGTCACTACCTTGTTAAATATATATGTATATGTGTGTATCCACAGATACCACAGACATGCGATTCAGAGATTATTTTATCCAACCCTTTCCTTTTAAGAGTGAGGGAACTGAGGCTCAGGAGGTTAATGGACATGCCTAAAGTGGCCCGGGTTGGATCAGAATCAGATTTTTAACCTAGACAGGAGATAGAGTTAGATTCAGAAAGACATTTTTTGAAACTTACTTCAGACTTTTATTACCTGATCCTGTTTTCAACCTTACTGGACCTCAGTCTCCTCATCTGTAAAATGAGGGAGTTGGATTTGATGACATCTATTATATCTTCCAAATCTATGATCTATCCCACCTGTGTGTGTATATGTAAATATATTTCTCTAAGAAATATACATGTATTTTATATATACACATATATAATGTAAATTAAAAACAATGCACATACATATATGATATAGTACGTTAAACTACAAAGCTAGAAGTTTGTAGTTTCTTAGACAAGCTGCTTTCTATTCAACTTTATATAGTGAAATGTTTGTTTCTATTGATTGTCAAATTTTCAATGAAAAAAAGAAAATTTAAATTGAGAAAAAAAGAAATAGGGCATCGTCCTTGTCATCATAGGGCTTGGGAAACTCCCCTCCCCCCGCTCCACCTCCAATTTGGATGGGCTTTCTCTTGCTTCCAAGAAGGCCTAGTCACACAGTCATTGATCAGTCAATGGAGATGCATTGATCATTCAAGGAAAGTTTATAAGTAGGGCTTCTTAGAAGCAAGAGGAAATCCATCCAAATTATTGTTCACAAATACAATCAGAAATGACAATATTGGAGTAGTTATATGACACAGTGGATGGAGCCCTGGCACTGGAGTCAGGAGGATCTGAATTCAAATGTGGCCTTAGACACTTAATATTTACTAGTTGGGTGACCTTAGGCAAGTCACTTAACCCCAATTGCTTTGCAAAAATTAAAAACAAACAAACAAAAAAAAAAATTGATGATACATCTTTTTATAAAAACTTATACATGCAAGCCCTGTGTATTTCCTGCACTTATGTCTGGGTCAACAAGGATTTTAGGGCACAAATGTAAAAGTTGAGTAGAAGCGCCACATGATATATAAATTCTAGATTCCTCAAGCAAAGTTTTTCCAAGGCTTCCCTTGCCTCCTACTAAGCCTAGTATCTATCCCTTGGGAAGTCCCTGCTTTCATGCTTACTCTTTATCTTGAAGTAGAGCTCATTCATTCTTTTGACAAATATTTATTGAGAATCTACTGTGAGCCAGGCTTTTTGCAAAGCTCTACTCTTGCTCCTTAGTGTTATTACACTATTTGAGAATGCTATATTAAGAGCTGAAGAGGCCCTCTGGTGACCATATAACTAAGTAGTTTAGCCACTTATTTATTTTAATGGTAGTGATGGATTTTGCCAGAGGAGAGGAAAGCACTCAGACATTTATATGGTGATCACACAAGGGCAGACAGCAACGCCAATGCTTATTCTAAAAATGGTCAGCCTGTGTATTCTGTGAGTCTATTTAGGCACCAGTTAGACTGATGAAAAATGAAACCAGCTCGGAACAAATTGTAACGTGCCTTAGAGCTCAGAAGTAAAGATTTCTCAGCCTTGGACTTCGTTATCAACTTTGCTTTGTTAGCTGGTTGCCATCCTCTGTGCAATTGTGTCCCTTCTCCTTGTGAGTCACAAAGTCTTCCAACTAAGACATCCCCTAGGACATATTTGTCCTTTCCTTTCCTTATTTATCACTCAAGGCCATTCCCTTATCACTACTGAAGCTTTCTAATAGGTCACCTTGGGTTTTTTGTTTGTTTGTTTTTGTTTGTTTCTTTTTTTGTTTTTTAACATTTCCCTGTTCTAATTCATCCTGAAAAATGCTGTTGGAGTTAACTTCTCAAAAACCATTTTCATTATTTTGTATATGCACAAAAACCTAGTAATTCACTATTTGAGGCACTCATGAAACCATCCTAACTGGTCTCCCTGCTTCTATCTTTCCCTGACAATCCATCCTTAACAGAACAAAGTCCTTTTCTTCAAATATAATATTATTATTCTTTTGATTAAAAACTGTTCAGGACTCTCCAATGCTCATAAGATAATATTCAAGCTCTGCATCATTGAGTACTTGCCTGGTTTTCCAACTTTATTTCATCCTTCTCCCAGTCCACATTCTATACTCCAACCAAAATGGCTTATTGCCTATTTTCAGAACTTATTCTGCCCTCTCTTGACTTCTGGAGTTCACAAAGGCTGTTCCCTATGTCCAGAATATATTCCTTATTCCTCTCAACTTATCCTTCCTTCAAAGCTTAGGTTAGGTGCCAAGCCTTGGATGGAACATTTCCTAATTTCACCTTGCCTCCAACTGTCACCATCAAGTGAAAGTGATCTCTCTTTCTAAATATTTTCTCAAAGCTCTTTTCTTTCTTCTGCTCAATTATATTGTCTTTTGTACATCCTTTGTGTTTTAATTCCTTTAAATAGTAGATGCTTAAAGGGTAGCCACCATATTGCTTTCTATCTTTGCATCCTCTACACCTAACATAGTGCCAGTTGCAGATAATGAAGAAAGATTTGTTGAATTGAATTAAATCATATTAAAAATCTAAACTTTTTCTTGTATAAAAATCATACTCATTTCTCATTTCTTAACATTATCATTTAGCTGTAGCCAAATTCATCTATTTGCTTTCCTTTACTTCTAAACACACACACACACACACACACACACACACACACACAAACACACACAAACACATATACATATATATACTGATTGGCCTCCATGCATGTATATCTCTTTCCAGAGGTCTCTTTTATCCTTGCTACAAGTATGGATCCATTCTCCTTTGAAAACCATTTTAAAAAATCACCTCTTACTTAAGTTAAGGCTCCTAGGATTAACATAATGTTATTTTGGTCCTTCCTATAGATTATTTGTGTCCTCCCTTCTGCATCAAGTTGTTCTCAACAACTTGACAAGAGTCAACTAAGACAACCTCTTAGAACAATGTTTTCATTCTTTAATATATACTAAGAACACTTAAGAGAAGCTTCAAAAATACCTTTTTGACAGCCAACTGCTTCTAATTATGCTGAGCACAAAGTTTCCATGATTAGTATTCCTTTTCCTTTGCCACTTGACTAATGTAGGAATACTTGCCATGTTTGAAGGGACTGTGAAAAGATCTAGTTCTTACAGAATCCAGAAAATTCATTGGGCTTATAATAAGTTCTAGGAAAATCCTAGAGAATATGATAACTCTTTCTCTGACTAAAAATCTAATATAGAATATTCAGAATCACCTTGCCCACTTTGGAAGCTCCCCTGACTCAGATTCACATCAGTCACTTCTGGATGGCTCAGAACACCTACCATTTGGGGTGAGCCTCTGGAATCTCAGGATGCCCTAGGATTTAGGGTCCATCTAGGCAAAAGGCACTTTGAACCTTTTTATCTTTTCTGATACTGACACTTCTTAGAAGTGTCATGGTAGCAGGATGGCTAGGCACTTCTTGAAGTAAGGCATTTTAATAGTCCACTTTAATTGAATTGTGCCTTATTTCCTATGACTTCTTTCTTGGGAAATAGAAACTAAGATTGAAAGCTAATTGGAAGGGAAAGGAAGAGAAGAAAAGATAAGAAAAAAGAAAAGGAAAGAGAAAGGAAAATTTTAGCCTTACAGATGTCTACTTACCCCTTTATCAAAAGTGGCAAAGAATTTGATGTAAGGCTGGAAATGCTCAGCTGCTTCTTCAAATGCCTTGTAATCTAAAGAAGATAAAAGGAAAGGAATTTTCAATATCCACACTCCAGAAATCTATTTTCCTCTTTAAAAGAAATGATTTAGTGATATTAAAGTATCAACCAATCACTTAACAAACACTATTATTTCTAGGCATAAAAATAAACAAACAAAAAATACTCCTTCTTCTCAAGGAGCTCACATATGATTTTAGAGTAAGAAAGATATTTACATAGTGGGAAAAGGACTGGATCTGTGATTTCATTGATATAGGGAGTCCTATCTCCTTACAACTTAGATTGTTTAAGAATTTCCTGGGGCTTTGAGAAATAAAATAATTTGTCCAAATACAGGTAATATAAATCAGAATCAAGATTTGACTCCAGTACTTCTTGGTTCAGAGGTCAAATCTTTATTTGCCATTACCATCCAATTAATATAGCATAATGTCTTCTATCCTGTACTGTAATTATCCGATACTATAATATCTTATACTATAACATACTATAAGTACACCATCCAATTCATATAGAATAATATCTTCTATCCTATACTATAATATTCTATCTTATACTATAAGTATAACTAAGAAGATGTTTATGTATCAATATTTAAATGTACATAATGATTTTCAATTGTATTAAATCAACTCATCAATAGCATTTATTAAAGGTCAAGTATACGACAGGTCTTATGACAGGTTCTAGGGCTACAATATTAAAAATGAAACTCATGAGTTCTTCATGAAGCATTCAAAATCAATTGAAGTTTCTTGGGGGAAAGTAAATCTTATCATTCTTCTATGAGGTAGACAGGTGAAAAGAGAAAGGGGCTGGGAAAGAAAAAAGGATATTCAATAATTACAACAGAAATCCTTCAAATACAAACTCCGATTATTATATCTGTGGTTCTCTGAAGGATGAGGACTGAGTAATGTATCTTACTGTAAAGTTGAATTAATTAGTAATCATTGTTATTGTTCAGTTGGGTCAACTCTTTATAACTCTGTGGCCCATATTATCTATGAGGTTTTCTTGGCAAAGATAGTGGAATAGTTTGCCATTTCTTTCCATTAAATTAAGACAAGCAAAACTTGCCCAGCGTAATATAGCTAGTATCTGAGGTTGGATTGGAATTCAGGTTTTCCTGTCTATAGGCCCAGAGCTCTATCCACTGAGCCATCTGGTTGCCCTATTAAAGATCACACAATAATAATTAAAACCTTCTTAATTCTTTGGAGTTTATTGCCCCCTTCTGGAAGATTTTAGTCTGTTCATTTTCTTTGCCCTGCCCTAGCATCAGCATGGCTCCCGTAGGGGAATTTTGAAATGGAATAATTTTCAAGATTTTCTATGACTTTAAATTTCAATCAGAACCTTGGAGTGATAGATAAGTGATATGTTGAATGACAGCCACTTTTCTTAAGAGAAAATTTGGCCATTACCTTCCATTAGAAAGAATAGCTGTTGATAGAGATTCTCTATGCACAATCTCTTGGAAGACAGAGGAATCAGATTAGGGAAAAGAAATTTACATAGTATATTCAGAGTTATAGATAAACACACTCCAATATACATCTGGAAAAGCAGATAGATGAGAAGATATATATATATATATATATATATATATATATATATATATATATATATTCAGTGGAATTATAGGTAAAATGCAGGAAGTCACTAAAAAAAATACCAGGTTTACCAAACCTAAATACATGTTATCAGTCTATTCATGACTAAAAACAGAGTTTGATTCAGTAATTCAAAGCCTTTATTGAACCAATGACAAATCTAACTATATTGAAGAATGAAAATCTAAGGAACTTTTGTACCTTAAACATTCAGGCCTTTTTAGACTAGTCCAAATTTTTTCATGCTGCCCAGGTCTCCAACCTTCTATAACTACTTATGTAAACAATGACTATCTTAATCATCCCATTTAGTTTTTATGTGGGAGCAACTAAGTGGCACAATGGACAGGGCTTCAGGCCTGGAATCAGAAGACTAATCTTCCTGAGTTCACATCTGACTTTGACCCTTACTAGCTGTGTGATCCTGGTCAAGTCATGTAACCCTGTTTGCCTCAATTTCCTCATCTGTAAAATGCGCTGGAGAAGAAAATGAAATCTTTGCCAAGAAAACCCTAATTGGTCTCATGAAGAATTGAACAGGACTAAGAAAAAATGACTTTAAAATTTCTTCACTTTCCCACCATTTCCTTAATTTCAAAGAAAAGTATGAAAACATTAGTGTTCTCAAAGTAAATATCTTCTTTAATGTTTTTTCCTCATTTCCTTTATTTCTTAGTTGTAAATGCAAAAGGACTAAGATTAAGGATGCTATAAAAGCTGACAGAATGATGGGCAATTTTCTAGTCTATACCTCTCAAATTCTTGCCCTCAGCTTAAAGAGTCCTTTAGTATTTTGTTAATGACATAGTCCATCCTCTAATTTGTTACCAAAGAACCGTGACCATTTTATAAACCACTCAATAAACTCCAATGGCTCCCTATTGCCTCCAGGATCAAATATAAAATCCTCTCTTTGACATCTTTCACAACCTAATCCTTTTTTATTCTTCCAGACTTCTCACAATTTATGCCTCTTTCCACAGTTTTCAGCAGAACAGCAATGGTCTTCTTGCTCTTCCTTCTGTATGATACTCCATTGTCCTACTTGGTGTTTCCCCTCTCCTGAAGTGCTCTCTCTTTACCACTGCCTTCTAGCTTCTCAGGCTTCCTGATTCAAGGAACAGCTCAAATTCCCTCTTTTGCAATAGATTTTCTGTTTGGCATTCAAAATCCCTTATAATCTAGACCTTCTTGCCCCCTACCTTTCTAATCTTTTTATATATTATACTATCCCTAGTATTATATTTAGTACTATTACTTTTGTAATATATCACCTATATAGTAAAATATCTAGCACTATAAATGAGAAGGCCTGGATAGATGGCTACCTATATTATTTAGAGGGAAGATCTACAATGATGGGATCTATAGAAAAATGAAGATGTCCCTAAGAGTACAATGCTTGTCTTTTCCCAAGTACTGCCTCAACTCATTGCCCTCTTTCCTACATGTCAGGTGAATATATATATCAGTGTGCATGATTGAAGAGGTCTCTCATGTTTTTCTTTCCTTGTCCCCAGTGGGAAAAGTCACTTTCTTAGGCTCATTGGCTGAAGTCTGTAGATGACTTACGTTCTGAGTCTTCGCTCTTGAAAAAGCCAATGAGTTTGATGTAGTCATCAATGCGCTCGAAGGCTTGGACTTCCAGTTTGCTGTTGATGATTTCCACTGGATCTTCAATTAGCTGCAACAACAAATATATTATTGTAGGGTATACAGTTCAGTGCAGAGGCAAGAGAGCCAGATTTGAAGTTAGAAAATTTAGATTTGAATACCAGGTCAGACATATTATCTGTATGACCTTGGGCAACATAACCTTCCTTGACATTGATTCCTTATCCCTAAAATGAGAGGTTTGCAGGTGGATTAGATGGTCTCTGAGATTTCTTCCAACTCCAATTTATAATACTAGTTCAACTATTACTTTTCCAGGGGACAATCAAACATTTGTTTAGTTATGTGAATTGATTGGGGTAGAGTTGGGGTAGGCTAATTATCAAATACTATATAGTATTGTATTTTTTTAATAAGAAAAAGATTGAATAAGCAGTGGTCATTGTCTAGATCTACTTTGAAAGGTAGTCCTATACCATCTCAGAGAAGTCCTAAGCCTTCTGGAAGTCTCTTGGGGTTCAGAGTATGGAATAAATGGAGTGTTACTGTACAGAAATGCTATGAGCATTTGTATTATACAAATGGGAAGTGTCTGCTTGTGTATCATTGTAGCTAGCACTGGGCTCTGTAAGTAGGGAAAACAACCAAGGAATTGACCACCTTCCAGAGAAGTATTCAACCATGAGCATGATCATATCTTTGTGAATCTGAAGTGTTTTATCTGTTAATTTGTTGTACAGAGAAGCAACATAATACAATAGAACATGCAAGATTTGTAATTGAAGCACTAGGTTTATGTCTAAATAAAATACTGAGCTTCTTTGAACCTTAGTTCTTTCACTTGTAATTTGGGGATAATAATATACTACTTACCTCACAGGGTGGTTATGAGAAAAGTGCTTTGTGAATCTTAATGTAATGTACAAATATGTTATTAATA
Source organism: Sminthopsis crassicaudata (assembly GCF_048593235.1). Classification (NCBI taxonomy): domain Eukaryota; kingdom Metazoa; phylum Chordata; class Mammalia; order Dasyuromorphia; family Dasyuridae; genus Sminthopsis; species Sminthopsis crassicaudata. Next base: position 434,631,722 of record NC_133620.1, read on the forward strand.
TTACTTGTCAGTATGCAGATAAATTGTGCTATGTTGTGCATATATGAGTATAATATATGTGTATATCTGAGTATATACATAACACACACAATATAAGACATGACTTTATATTATATGCATAGGCATATTTCTCTGGATCAGTTATTGGGCATATGTGTAATTTCATGGGTAAAAATTAGTGTGGGAATGAATGTATATATAAGTAGGGGGTGATTCTGCCCCCATTTGGAATTATAGGATCATAGTACATCAGGAGTAGAATCTAGCCTAGCTCCTTCATTTTACTGATAAGGACATGGGAAGTATAGAAGGATACCTGTGATTCTAAAGCTTAGTTGGCCACAAACCAGTCCTAGAACCCAACTCTCAGCCCAATCTAGAACATCTTACCTTGGAAGATACTCTTTTTTTCTGCATTAAGAGTAGCAAAAGCTCCCAGCTTGTTACCCTCTAATTTCTCCTCCTATAAATTAAATATCTTCCTATTTTTACTGTGTTCCATCTTTGCAATCTTCTTGCCAACATCAGAAGAATGCAATAACTAAACCAATGAATTATCAATGGGAAGTAATCAATTGACAGTGGATAAGTGGATATAGAAATAAGTTTTAAAAATCATAACAGATAGGCAAACACAGATAGAAAAACTTCCACATGTAATAAAACTGAGATATGGGCTTCCCAGGAGGAATAAGATTCTCTAACACAGGAGAAAGTCCCAAAAAAAACCATAAATATTTTTGCTTATGTTCAGTCATGTTCAACTTTTTACGACACCATTTGGAGTTTTCTTGGCAAAGATACTGGAAGGGTCTGCCATTTCCTTCTCCAATTCATTTTACAGATGAAGAAACTTAAGCCAACATAAACATCGTAAATATTGCTCACAGTTTATCAGTTAGCAAATTTTCAATTTTTTGAAAGTTTTGCCCCTGGCTATTTTCTGGACAAAATAGTTCCATCCAAAGCTAATGTGAATCCATGCTTACATCTAAAAGGAATTCCACCAAAACATCAGCAGCCAGTTCTCCATCAAACTCAATAGTGCGGTCACCCTTAAGGATATACAGGCTCCCTTCTTCATCAAAACCTGGAATAAATAAAGAGACAATGAAAAAAAAGATAATCCTCACAGGGAAAATCCTTTTATATCAGTTCTTTCTGGACTTAACTACAGACTCATTTCCTTCATGAAGCTTTCTCAAACTAATGTTACTCTGTTCTCTACCATTCATTCTGTTTATTGTTTAGACTATAGGATCAAATCAAATGAAATCAGGTTTTATGCACACACATACATATGTTTATGTGTATGTGCTTTGTAAATGTTAAATATCATTGTTATTGCTATTGTTATTATTACTAATTGCCTTTGCTATACTTTATGTCTTGCATGCTCAAATAATGACAATAAAAATAGTCTTGATATAGTGCTTGAAGATTTGTCAAGTTCTTTACAATTATTATCTCATTTGATCCTCACAATAGCCCTGGGAGGTAAATGCTATTATTATCCATGTTCTATATGTGGGGAAATTGATGCAGAGATTTGCTTAATATTAACAGAGCTAGAAAGTGTTGGAGATCACATTTGAACTCAGGTCCCCCTGCCTCTGGGCCAGGTGGGTGGTATCATAGTGCATAGAGTGCCTGGTTTTCCACTCACCTTCCTAAATTCAAATTTAACCTCAGCTACTCACTGGTTGTGACTCTGGGCAAATCACTTAACCCTATTTGCTTCAATTTCCTCATCTGTCAAATGAACTGGAGAAGAAAATGACTTTGAGTCCCAGATCTGCCACTAAGTACAGTGGAAAGAGCTTTGGGCAAACCCTTTCACTTTTTGGGGGGCCTCCTTTCATCATTTATAAAAATGATCTAGTAATGCTAGAGACATTGTAGCATCAGGGAAACAGGGTTACATTTGGAATCAGAAATTAGATAGATCTGGGAGCAAATCCTGCCTTTGATACTTGTTAACTGTTGTTCAACCTCCCCAAAGCTTAGTTTCCTTATCGTCAAGTAGTCAACAAATATTTAAGAACCTACTATGTGCTAAGTACTGTGCTAAATACTTGGAATACACACACACACACACAGACAGAGACAGAGAGAGACAGACAGAGAGAGACAGAGAGAGAGAGAGAGAGAGAGACAGAGAGAGAGAGAGAGAGAGAGAGAGAGAGACAGAGAGACAGAGAGACAGAGAGACAGAGAGACAGAGAGACAGAGAGAGAGAGAGACAGAGAGAGACAGAGAGAGAGAGAGAGAAAGAGAGAGAGAGACAGAGAGACAGAGAGAGAGACAGAGACAGAGAGAGAGAGAGAGAGAGAGAGAGAGAGAGAGAGAGAGAGCTGCTATCTACAAGAAGCTTACTTGGGTGGAGACAATACAATAGGGATTATAATTGGAAGAACTATAGTTGGGATGATAAAATGAGATGATACTCCATAAATCTTAATGTGTTCTATGAATATTAGCTGTTACTGTCTCTAAGTAAACTCTGTCTTAGAGCTCCCTCCTAATTCACAAAGTCCATGACTTTATAAATTATCTTCTATTTATTGATCTTCTATATTATTCTGTACACAGAAAGTACTAAATAGATGCTTAGTGAGACTGTATATTGCCTAGGAGAGCCATATAGCTGAAGTCATCACTAACTCTGTACATATTCTCATCTGCAAATCATCAAGTATTCTATATATTAGTATAATATTACTGTCTCTAAGTAACTTTCTATTTCAGGCTCCCTCGTAATTCAGAAAGCACATGACTTTGTAAACTTATCTTTTACTTATTGCCTATTGCACCTACTATATTATTCTGTACACAGAAGTACTAAATAGATGCTTAGTGGCAAACTGCCTATTATCTAGGAGAGCCAAGTTATCACTGTCTTTAACTGTACATATTCTCGTCTCCTTAGATTCTATTCATTATTAAAATATATAAAGTTCTTTACAAAACCTTAAAGCATTATATAAATGTAAGTTATTAATAGTAGCCAATAATAAAATAATAATCATGTAATATAATGGAAGAAAGGAAACAAACTATTCAATGCCTAGGCATTTAATAATAATAATAATAAAATTTAAAAAATTTAAAAAAAACCAATAAAAATAAATTATAATAATAAATGTTAGGCACTAAATGCTTTACAGATATTATTTCACTTAATTTTCATAACAACCCTGGAAGGTAGGTATGATTATTCTCCTTATTTTATAGATGAAGAATTCGAGATAAGTGAAGGTTAAGTAATTTAAAGGTGAAGCTTAGAAGTATCTGAGGCCAGAATCTGAACTCATAGCTTTATAGTTCAGTGTTCTATCCAGTGCAGAACCTCATAATATAATCATGATGATAAACAAGCACTGTTGCTGCTATTGTTCAGTTCCGTTCAACTCTTTGTGACTCTATTTGGGGTTTTCTCAGCAAAAAAAAAAAAATAAAAAATGGAGTGGTTAACTATTTTCTTCTGTAGCTCATTATTCATTATGGCTTTGTTTCCTATGTCCCAGTACAAGGAACAAGACAGCCTGCAGCATGGCAGAGTCGAGATGCCATGGAATGCTCATTGGATCTGATCTTAGAACATCTGGGCTCAGAACTTATTTTTCCACTTGTTATCTATATGACCCTGAGGAAGGCATCTAACTGTCCTTTTGTGAACATGAAAGATTTGGACTGGATCATTTCTGAGGTCCTTGTTGTTTGGAGTACTAGATGCCCTCAGCCACACCTATGAGCCTTTGTGCTGATGTCTTCCCCCCTCTCCTCCATCTCTCAGAATCCCTCCTTCTTTTAAGACTAAGCTCATATGCCATCTTCTACACAAAGCCTTTTCTGATGCCTCAGATGCTAATGTCTCCTCTGACATCTCCAAGATCATCTTATATATCTATTTGTATATTCAGAGTTATAAGGACCAATTGTTCAATGTTCAGTGGGAGTCTTTAAACTTCAGAAACTGACAAATGCTTGATTTGTTGTTTTGCCAATTGTCCACAACAAAGTGCTGGAGAAAATTTTAATAAAGCAAACTAAACTTAAAAGTACTGCTTGTACTTTTTTTCATAGTTGATTGTCAAATATTTACCAGATCACTAAATACATAGAATTACATGCATAAATACATATACATGCATATATATATTTGGATCTATGTGTGTATATATATACATACATGTGTATGCATATGTTTTAGATACATACTCCATATGATATATTGAGCTAATTCTCTATATATTTTAGAAAGGAGGCTTTTATCAGAACCTTTGAATGTAAAAATATTTTCCCAGTTTATTGCTTCCTTTCTAATCTTGTCTACATTAGTTTTGTTTGTACAAAAACATTTTAACTTAATATAATCAAAATTTTCTATTTTGTGATCAATAATGATCTCTAGTTCTTTGGTCACAAATTTCTTCCTTCTCCACAGGTCTGAGAAGTAAACTATCCTATGTACTTCTAATTTGTTTATAATATCATTTTTTATGTCTAGATCATGAACCCATTTCGACCTTGTCTTGGTATATGGTGTTAAGTGTGGGTCAATCCCTAGTTTCTGCCACACTAGCTTCCAATTTTCCCAGCAGTTTTTGTCAAATAGTGAATTCTTATCGCAAAAACTGGGACTTTGCGTTTGTCAAACTATAATTATTGACTATTTTGTCCAGTGACTTATTCCACTATCAACTACTCTGTCTCTTAGCCAGTACCAAATGGTGTTGATGACCACTGCTTTATAATATAGCTTTAGATCTGGTGCAGCTAGATCACCTTCATTTGCTTTTATTTTCATTAATTCCCTTGAAATTCTTGATATTTTGTTCTTCCAGATGAATTTTGTTGCTATTTTTTTCAGGTCAGTAAAATAGTTTCTTGGGAGTTTGGTATAGCACTAAATAAATAGATCAGTTTAAGTAGTATTGTCATCTTTACTATATTCACTCGGCTTATCCAAGAACACTTAATATTTTTCCAATTGTTTAAATCTGACTTTATTTGTGTGGAAAGTATTTTGTAGTTTTGCTTATATAGCTCCTGACTTTCCCTTGGCAGATAAGATTCCCAAATATTTTATACTATCAACAGTTATTTTAAATGGAATTTCTCTTGCTGTTGGATTTTGTTAGTGATGTATAAAAATGCTGATGATTTCGAGCTCAGAATTTTACAAGATTTGAAGTGTTTACTTCTCTCACAACAGTTCTGAAAGGTACTACCCTCAGCCCTGTCCACTTTAAACACATAATGTCACTAATTCCTCCATTGTACTCTGCCCTCTGGTATCTGAGCAAAAGTACCTGAGATCCTTCTACAATGATAAATCTTTATGAAAAAGGAAGAGAAAATAAAATAGGGTGAGATTAAGACTCCCTGTGGGGAAAGAAGGCAGGCTTTATTAGAATGATTTTAGGCTCCAGGGAAAAGGGACAGATGGTCATTTGTATGTTAACCTAATTTGTTCTTTTACCCTTGGGAAAGACTGCATTTATGAATCCCCATTTAGTTGGGTGCCTGCCATAAATGGTATCTAGGGAAGAAGATGACACTGTCTGTCTTCATGATTTATTTGTGTCTCTAATTTTAAGTTCTTCTGGATGTCTAGCCTAAATACATCCTGCTACAAAATCATCCTTTTTTTGGTCTCTAGCTACAACCTCCATGAAAAATAGAACACAGCTATTTGTTATCATTGGAATGAAGAACATCCATAAAACTTTTTCTATATTTACACCTTCCAAATCTAATTAACCTTTCTGCAATGGTCCTGTTTTATAATCAATCCCTTCCTAAAATTGCTCTCCTTCACTGGTCAAGCAGAAAGCTGACTGGACAGTCAGTACCTGTGTGTGTGTGTGTGTGTGTGTGTGTGTGTGTGTGTGTGTGTGTTATAGTGGAAAAGCAAAACAAAATATTGTAGAGTTTGGAGCATGAAGATTCTGGGCTCATGTCTCAGTTCTGTCACTTATTGTTTGATCTTAGAAAAATCCTTTCCACATCTTGGCCCTTCGTTTCCCCATTTGTTAATTAAGAGGGCTGAACTAGTGGTGGTAGATGTGAAGATAGGAAGGCCTGAATTCAATTCTGCCTCAGATACTTTATTGGTGTTTGACTCTGGGTAAGTCATTTAATCCCTCTCTGAGTTTCCTTTTCTGTGAAAAGAGGGAATTGGACTTGATGAACTTAAGGGTAAAGGTACTAATATTCAAGGATCCCTGTATGATAAGAGGAGAAAGGGGAGTAAGGAGAGAGGAGGAAGTTGCCTGAGTGTAAAATGTACCTCTTCATATATGTATATATATTTATTTGTTAAGGCATTTGGGGTTAGGTGACTTGTCCAGAGTCACACAGCTGGGAAGTGTAAAATGTCTGAGACCACATTTGAACTCAGGTCCTTCTGCCTTCAGGGCTGTTCTATCCACAGTGCTACCTAGCTGCTCCTCCCTCATACTTTTTAGGAGTAAAAATCATCAAGCATATTTACACATCAGCATGTTATATTGATATGGGGATAAGAAGTGTCAAAACCGCTACTCTGGGAACTTAACCAATTCTGACCTAAGCAAACACTCTCCATGCTAATGACAGTACACAACTGTGATAGCTTAGGCTGAAAATCCAATAACTTCACAATGCCATCTTTAGAAGAGGCCCTAATCCTACCCTTCCTTGAAAGATCTAGCCAAGAGGCCAAGAAGAACATAAGATGGATTTGAAAGCTGATTTTGCAGTCTGTCCTGGGGAACACCCAAAAAAGAGTTCATATTTCAGTATATATTTCTCCATATACTCAGACCTTTGCTGTTACCAAGCAAGGAGGAGTGTTTGTTTTATGGGAACTTTCCAGGGGTATGCAGAAGTCAGCTTGTACAAGTTGTAATTGATTCATAAGAACCAATTTTTCAATTTTCAATGTATTTATACTTTAAAAATAGGTAACTGCTACAAGTCCAAGATTGATTTATTGTTTTGCTGATTGTCTAAACATAAGAAAATAAGGAAGAAAATGAATAATGATAATTGAACTTAAAAGTTAATCACACATGTTATTTATTTTTGGAAAGCTGGTTGTTACATATTTACTAGCACACTCCTGAATCCATCTGGGATGTCAGAAGTCTGTATATAGCTGAAAAATGACATTGTAGGCATTGAGGTAGGAGAACATATATCTCTCTGGATTTGGAAACAGGAAATCCTAGGTTTGAACCTTACCTCTGATACTTTATATTGATTAACCATATTTCTTAATTTCAATTTCCTTACCTGTAAAATGAAGATATTAATACTTGCAATGATGCTTCCTAAGATTGTTGTAAGGATCAAATGTGATAGTATAGGCAAAATTGAAAACAATAAAGTTGTATATAAATGTTAGCTATTATTAAATGAGTTAAACTCTCAAATGCTATTATTGTTTATGCTTATAGTTTATGGCTATGTTATGCCTAAAGTTAATCAGACTTTTTCTTTCTATAACGTGGAGTTTTACATAATTTGTGATTATATTCATGATTATGACAAAAGCCATATTAACATCCATGACTGACTTTTCCCCCTTTTGTAAAAAAGAGTACCAAAATTATATTTTGATATATTTTGTTATAAGTGGTCAGATTATCATATGGAAAAAAAATTGCAAATGTTCAGTGACTTGTCTGTCCCTTCTGTGTCTTCTGAAAATCACACTTACCTAGCTTTTTGGCAAGCTTGGCTTCTTTCTTGGAGTCCACCATGGCAAAGCCTATATCTTTGTGTTCCAGGACCTGGGCTGCCAACTGAAGGAAATAGAAAGATGAGGACAAATTAAAACAACTCTGAGATATGCGCCTCCTACTCAAAAAATATCCAGAGATGAAAATAGTCCAGTTTGGAATGGTTGGAGGATATTAGTGTGCTAGTGGACCATGGGTGGAGCTGCAAATTGGTCCCAGCTTTCCACAAAATAATTTGTAATTCTGTGGGAAAAACTGTTATTTAAACTGTTCAGACATTCTGACCCAGAGATTGCTGAGCATATACTCCAAGGAGGTTTATTATACACAGAAAAAAAAACTCCATGTATTTATAGAAATACTTTTTTGTGTTAGTGAGAAAAATGATGTTTCCCCTTATATTAATAACCAACTAATATTGGGTGGAAGGGAATCCATGTTTTTTTTTTTCCTTTTTGTTTGTTCATTTAAAGTCCAAAAATTTACCCCATTTAGATCATCTTATATAATGGAATTCATATCACATCAACATTCATTTTTCACTGACTACATGGGAGATCCTTTTGTATAAATTTCCCAAGTAGAAGTGGTCTGATTCGCTATAGGTCTTTGCCCATGAGTGACATGATCGAAGTCACTTAGCCAGTCTTTCATTAGAATAGGCCCACCTCTAATTATAATATTCATTCTCTCACTAATTGTTAACTAATCAGATTTTATTTCTACCTGTTAGGAATACCCACTCATCCAAGGATATATAAGTATTGATTGGCCTCCATGATTCATCTTTGGTTATGAGAGAAAGCCAAATGACTATTTTGTTAATTATCTGTTATCTATAAATTATATATATATATATATATATGTATATATATATATAAAAACATAAATAAATAAAATTATTAAACACATAGAAACTATTTCCCTCAAACTTTTTTATATGTCACAGAAGCAAAACAATTGGAAATCAAATGAGTACCCATTGATTTGGAAATGACTGAAACAATTATTCTGCATAAAATATTAGGATGCATTCAAAGAATTTAGAGAAATATGAGAAGAAATATGATATAAAACAAAGTGACAGGAGCAGTAAAACAATATACAAGATAAACAATATGCAAGATAAACATTATTGAAGTGAACATTAAAATGAAACTATATCTATGTAATTGTAGTCATCCATCTTGGTCCAGAAGGAGAAATGAGGCACATTGAGGTAATGGAGTATAAAAAAACAGGTCACTGTATTTGAATTAAGGAAGATCCTGGTTCAAATGCTACATGATCCTCAGAAAGTCACTTATGTCTCTATGCCCTAGTTTCCTCATCTGTAAAATAAAGGGGTTGTACTTAATGGTTTCTAAGGAGCCTTTCAGCTCCAAATCAATGATCCTATGAGGAAATTAATCTTCCTTTTTTCCTTGGAGAGGTAGGAGACTAGGTGCAGAATGTTTCATACATCATCAGATATGCCTCCTGCATCAATTGGTTTTGCTTGACTGTTTTTAATTACTAATAAATAAGAAGAGGCTGTCTCTGTTCTGAGTTTGGGGTAGTAGGCTTAAACTAGGGGAAAAACTGATTTTAAAAAAACCAGGACAGCTTTTTTCCCCCACAACACACAAAAATATGAGAATAAATGGGCTAAAAGCAAAAAGAAGATAACCAGTAGATAGGTGTCAAGAGGTACAACCACTTGAGAATTATATTTAGCATAGTGCCTAGGATATAGTAAGCTCTTAATAAATGTTGATTCATTAATAATATTTGGACCCATCTTGGGCAATAATACATGAATCCTGATATATATTCCCAAATTTTGTAGTTTACTTCATTGTAGAACTTCTTGAATTTTCACTGTGGTGATGGTGGTGGTGGTGGTGAAATAAACACAGGGCTTGGAGTTGGAGTACATGAAAAGGAATGGTTAGAAATGACAAAAATCATATCATCACTCATGGTTGATTTTTTTTTTTAATAATATGGGGTATACTGTCTAACTTGTATTGGTAAATGGTGTTGCTGTTCACTTATTAAATTTAATCCTATTTTTGACTGGACACATCTTTGATTAAGCAAGTTTATTTTGACTCACATTCTTATTTTTCTCTGTTAGCCATCTTATCCATCTAAGAGCCATTACAAATTTGATCAAAATATACCCTATGTTTTGCCCAAGTCTTTAAGAAATATATTATATGATACTAGGTTGAGGCTTGGTTCCTGTAAGATGTGAGAATGTTTTTTTTTTTTTAACTTTAAAATCCTATAAAAATGAATTACTATTAATTATGATTACTTTCATTCAGCAGACCTCTCTGTTCATAGGGTTGTCATTGTTCAGTCATTTTCAATTGTGTCCTATTCTTTGTGACCCCTTTTGGAATTTTCTTGGCAAAGATAATGGAGTAGTCTGCCATTTACTTCTCTAGCTTGTTTTAATAGATGAGGAAACTGAAGTAAACAGGGTTAAGTGACTTGTCCACAGTCACATAGCTAGTAAGTGTCTGAGGTGATATTTGAACCCAAGAAAATGAGTCTTTTTAGCTCTAGCCCTGGCACTCTATCTTGCCCACCTTGCTGTCCCACTACAGTGCATATTTAAATATGTGCAAAAACTAAGATAAAGTTCATGTTCTATGCATATAAATGTACCATAGTCTTCTGAATTATTTCACCCATATTCATATATCAGGTTATTATTATTGTTTCATCCCATTTGTATTTTGGCAGTTTCTCATTTTGCCAGAAACAACCAATTATTCTCCTTTGCCATAGATGGATAGATAAAATCACCAGATGACAGATAAATCAGAGAATTCAGTTCTAGCTAAAATCTAACCCCACTGATTATTTGTTGGGATTTCAAAATTTTTCTCTCACTTCCCACCCTGCCTAGATCTAATGCCTTCCTACTACAGTTGAGTCATCAATCACTGTAGAGGGAGCAGTTCCCTCCCACAGGCTCAATTGCCACACTAATAAGGCAGGGCGACTTGAATTGTGAGGACATAAAGACCCCACCTGTTGCCAATAATTGAAGCATGTACCAGCCTCTCCCCACTCCTAGGGCCACCTGAAAGTAGCAGGTTCAAAAGTAAATAGACCAATACATAATTAAAGCACAAGTAATGACTAGGGCTTCTTTGTAAATGCTACAAGATTTTCTGTTATTTGACTATTATTGTTGTTATGGAGATGGTTGGCTCTGCAATAGGAAAGGGAGAAGGAACCAGGTGAGAGTTCTTTGTTGTGCTCCGAGAATCAGCACAATTCCTCAAACATAGATGACAAGCTGTTGAATTTGTTCCACCTTTTTGCCCCATGCCTATGTACAACCGTTCACTATCCTCTGATAGAGACAAATAGAAACACGGTCTGATTATCCTTTCAGACTCATCTGTCCTTCCCTTATGTGTAATCTTTATACTAGGCAAGTTGACTGACCAGTTGTTCCCTGAGCTTGGCCTGTCATTGCTGCACTTTCACCATTGCTGCATTGGCCCAGAACAGAGATCCATCAAAAAAGGATGGGAATTCTCTTGACTGTGTATTCAGGTATGAATTGTGAGTGCACCTTTATGTGTTGGATGATAATCCAAGCAATGATGATAATTGATCATGCTTTAAAATTAGAAAAAAAAATCTCCTCCATTCTTCTCATTTCAGAGATGAGACTGATGGCACATGATGGACTTCCCCAAGTTAATACAAGTAGTAAGTGGCTAAGTTGGGATTTGACCCACTCTTTGGTCTAGGATTCTTTCCAAAGTGACTTCCAACAAGCCTGTTATAGATTCGCTATCTTGGTAATCTCAGTGTTTATATTCTTTCAAATGACCTTTTTATATAAATAGCACAAATATTATTGTATCTATTTACAGATAAGAAACTGAGATTCACTACATCTAACAATAACAATAGCATAATAACTAATGTTTATGTAACACTTACTATGTGCCAGACACCATAGCTATGAACTGTCAGAACTAGGATGCAGAGCCAAGTCTTCTGATTTCTAAAGCTTGTACTAACACTCCATCGCCCTTTTATACCATTTTGCAAATTCACATGCCTTTCACTGTCTCTGAAAAGAGGCAGTATGATTTAGTGGAAGGCTTACTGGATTTGGAAGTGAGAGAACTGAGTTCCAATTCTATCACTGTCATTCCCTGATTGAGTGACTATGGGCAAGTCATTTAAACTCTTTAGATGTGTTTCCTAACCTGTAAAATTAGGTGGTTGGCTTAGATGATCTCAAAGGTCCCTTTTAACTCCAACTCTGTGACACTAAGAACTTTTCAAAGGGAAGTTCAATGCAATTTTAGCAATTATTTACTAAGTTCTTATCATATTCAAGACACCATTGGTGATACAAAAATGAGCAAGACATGGTCCCTATTCTCTAAGTTCTCTAGGAATTTACAGTCCAGTAGGAGAGAGAAATCAAGTATAAAAGAAACTCTTCTACCAAAAAATGTCCAAGAAAGATGCAACCCACAAGAGGAAGGGACCATTTCTAAAGAGGCATGGGTAGGAACACAAATCAAGGAAGATGCCATTTGAGGTAGGTCTTGAAGAGTGGGTTGGGGAAAAAAGAGAAGTCATTATACCCCCAGCCTAATAATCACAATAAGAAATGAGATAGTGATAACTAGAGATAAATAAGACATAAATATTATTATTGCTATTGATATTAATATGACATCTCAAATCAGATTGAGACAAGAAATCCCATTACAATAAAGATTTTGATATAAAAAAATTCCATAACCCTAATAGGGGACCTGCTTATTTCAAACATATTTACCTTAAATGATCCTCTCTTAACCAAAGAATGTGAATAGTCCCTTTAGAACTGACTATATTGTGAAAGGAATTTTCATGTTGCATATCCATCAGGGAACCCAATGGCATAAAGAAAGAAACTGGGCCATGGGTTTGCCTTCTTCCACAGGAAAGGACCTCTTTTCCTTTCATCAGTGTTTTGCTCCCCCACAGAGCCAAGCACTTTGACTTTCATTCATTGAATCTTGTAAACGGGAGGGTTCAAGACATGATTGATTAGCTCAGACATGTGACTAGTTTTATAGCTGTATTTGCATTGCAAAGATCTGGGAAAGTAATTTAGTCTTGGGGTGGGGGTGGGGTGGGGAGAAGAGGAATCTTTATAGGAGAGACTAAAAACATGGTCAGAAAAGAAGTACCTAGAAAATTAACAAATATTTAACCTCAAAGATTTGTTGTATATTCATAGTAACACTTTTTAAAAGAATGAAATACTGAAAACAAAGTACACTTCAATCTTTGAGTGAAAGGCTAAACATATATATAAAAATAAGGGAATAAGAAATGAATATACTACTTGACATTAATATGAAGAATTCAGAGAAATATAGGAAGACTTAAATGAATTAATGAAAGCCTACAATAACCAAGAAAAAGTCTATACAATGGCTAGAACAATATAAATAAAAAGACATCCCTTCCCTCAAAGCCCCACAACCCAATCAATAATTTTGATGCATGATATTTGCAAACAAGAAATTTGGTCCTGAAGACAAATTTTTAAAATGTACTTCCCTCTGTGTTATTTGTTGTTGTTGTTGTTTTTCAGAAGGGGAGAGATACAAAAGGTAGAACATTGTCAGTTTCGGTTAATGTGTTGGCTAATTTTGCAGAGGGACAAAGAAATGGCCAACTACTCCAGTGTCTTTGCCAAGAAAACTCCAGATGGGGTCACAAAGATTTGGATACGACTGAAAAATAACTGAAGAAAACCAACAAATTTTACAGAATGGCTTCCCCTCTTCCCCACTTATTTTTGTTTGTTGAGGCAATTGGAGTTAAGTGACTTGTCCAGGGACATACGGGTAGGAATTGTTAAATATCTGAGGTCAAATTTGAACTCAGGTCCTCCTGACTTCAGGGCTGGTACTCTATCCACTGCACTACCTAGCTGCCCCTCTCTTTTAATTTTTGACACAAAGTTTGGCTCATAAGAGTAAAGAGTGGGGACCAAATATATTCATACTCTTCTAGAGATAGTAAAGGATCTTCAAGTTCATCTAGTCCAGCTTTCTTATTTTACAGCTTGAGAAACTGAAAATTATTGAATATTTAAGGACTTGGGCCCAAGAGCACACAAGAAATAAGCATCAGATGTAGCATATGAACCCCTCTGACTTCACAGCTCATGCTATTTCCAGTTTAAAGGAGGAAACCAAAGCCCAGATCTCTAAGCAACTTATTTAGCCAGTAAATGTTGGATGTGGGGTTTGATTCCAAACTTTCCTAGATGTTGAAACTAGTATGCTCTCTGCCACATTCAGTTATTAGTCCTGTCTTGCTTGAAATCACAAAATACATAGCCAGAGGGTAAGTATGGGGAGAGTTAAATTTGTTCCTTATCTGTGATAGAATCTGGCCTGCCTTCAGTAGTCATCATATCACTGATTCATAAGTGGGCAGGTAAATGTTTAACAACTGGCTCTCCCCTAAAAATGGACTCATGACACACTTTTTTTTTTCTTTAAGAGGATTATTATATTGTTATCATCATCATCATTATTTTACAAAATAGAGACCTTTATTAAAAGAACATAACATGCTTAAAATATTTTAAAGACATATAATTTTAATTGAATTACTTTACCTTAATTCTTAATTGGTTTTTTATTTTTAATCTAGGGAATAAAACAAGCATTCCCTTAACATAGTATCCAGTTTAATTGACATTATTTCTATTTTCTCCTTCACTTTCTTAAGTCTAGAAATTAACACAACAATAAATCAAGTCTTGATTTATAGGATTTACCAATTTCCCAAGTGTAAACACTCATATTGAAAATTTACCAATTAGCTCTTGTGAGCTCTCAAACATGATCTTGATGGATCTCTAGGAACTCTTTGATTTCATATTTCATCTGAGTAACAGGACATCCTTGACTTTCTAGTATCAAACATTTTTTACCTACCAGATTCAGCTTCAACATATCTTAGTGCAACTTGAAAATACATAAGACTCTGTCCTTCCCCTCATGGTGGAGTAAATCCATATGAACTACCATTTGCAAGTTATTGATTAACCATTCATAGATACAGTTTCAAAAAGTGAAACTATAATATTCACTAAAACTTCAGTAATTTCAGAATGAGCAAGTTTCTGATCTGTTTGAAATATATAAAGATCTGAATTACATTCAATCTTGAGAGAAATTTCATTTCCAACTAAACTAAACTAAAATTAAAGTGGAAGAGGGTTGCAAGGGGATTCTTCTTAGGCCTTCTTAAGTAAATAGATAATAATGTTTTTTTTAATTCACAAAATTACAGACTCTTGGCATTGGAAGTCTGGATGGTCCAGAATTAGAATGCTACAATGTACCCAACAAATGGTGTCATCTTTACTTGAGGTCTCCTAGTGTAGTAGAATCACACAATTGTTCATTCATTATTCTTGAAGAGAAACAATGTTTTCAGGAGGGTAATTTCCTGAGTAGAGGGTGAATTGAATTTAAATGAGACAGAGTTCTCTACCAGAGTCATTTGGGGTCCTGTAGGAAATCTGGAGGATGGGAGATGGCCTCAGGGAAACCCATTACTTCATTAGGGAATACCTTTCACTTTTGGATAGCTTTCATTGTAATGAAAATTTTACTTAAGTTTTTTTCTCTTTGAAATGTCAATCTGTTTTCCCTGGTTCTACTCTTTGGGAAACAATAGAACTAGATTTGGAGTTTCTTCCCATTATAACCCTTTAACTGCTTGGAGATGGCTAAAGTACTACAACTTTTCCATATAGGGATCTCTTATTCATTCTCTAGATCCTTCTTCATGGTATGCTTAGAGAGGCAGTTTCTTACAATTAAGAGAGTGCTGAATTTGGAGTCAAGAACCTGAGTTTAAATATTGGATCTATCAATTACTATGTGACCTTGGGATTAAGACTATAAAATCCAAGATTTAGAAATGAAAGAAACCTTGGAGGCCATCCAACTCAACCCAATTATTTTTATAGATGAGGGCACTGAGGCTGAGAGAGTTAATTAATAACAGCAATAAGATTAACTGGCACTTTAAGGTTTTCAAAATGCTTTGTAAATATCTCATTTTATCCTCACAACAATTCTGGGACACTTTTTTTCCTTTATTTTTCTTTTTACATATTAGGAAATTGAGAAGAACAAAGATGGTGCGTGACTTGTTCAGAATCACATAGAGTGTGTCAAGGATGGATCTAGGTTCCACATCTGGTTCCTGGCATATACATATAATGCACACACACACACACACACACACACACAAACATATATGCATATACACACTTATAATATATACACACATATTGTATTCATATATGTATTCATAGGTATATATAGATTTATGTGTGCATGTGTTTGAGCACATATGTGTATGTGTATATTATGTATTTGTATATGTATGTGTGTATATATGTATGTGTGTTTATTATATATGTGTGTGTGTATTAGGAATTAAAAGGAATTTTGGATTGTAACTCAGATAAAAGTTTAGAAGGAGCAGCCCAGATCAGAATCAAGAGGAAAAGAATTCAAAAGACTGCTGGCTCCTTAGGGTCCCATAACAAAAGAGTTAATTACAGCATGAAAATTCATATATAACCCCAAACTGGGAGTCTCTCTCCCTAGAATAAAAAGGCTACTTGTAGCATATGGCCAGCTGATGGCAGCAAAGAGCAGTAGAAATAATATTAAAGACTTGAAGACCACAGCCAAAAGGATCATTTTAGTGAAAAAAAGTCAGATTGCAGCTGACAATCAACAGATGACAACGGAGAGTAACAATATAGGCAAAATGTGCCTCACAAAAAAAAAAAAAGACCAATCACAGATATTCCCAAGATTAGGAGCAAGATTAAGTACACAATCCCAAAATTTCCCCCAAAAACCCACCTTAGTCTATGATCCTTTCCTATTCTAAATCCCACCAATTGGGGTTCTGTTTTACTCAGAGGCTTTAACTTCAAACTCTAGTGGTCTTATTCACTGAAGTAAATACCACCAATTAAAACTTCCACCCTCCCAACCCCACCCCACTCCCAGTCCCGCACTGAAACATCACATGCCGTTTTTCCAGCTATACATAGCCCAAAGTCTAATTTGAGGGTGGTTAAAAGTGACAGAAGATTACTGAAGATAAATGTCAGTTCATTTGAACTTGCTTTGCTCTCATTTCTGAGGAGGACAAGCAATTGTTGTATTGTTTGACAAGTTGCCAAGCACCATGAGAGACTGAGGGGTTGAAGCAGTCACTTGGCTCATGGCTTACACAGGAAGGAAGGGCAGGAACACAGCCAGGATATTTTTAATGACTAGAGTAAGGGACATTTAATTGGAACAAAAGATCAGGGTGACATTCCCCATTGTATCCCCCACTTTTCATTTTGAAGTTGCTAGGATTCATATAGAAGCCCCTCTGCCTTCCTTTACCCAAATATCTACTTCTTTTTCCCTTCCAAACACACAACTCCCTATGGAAAAGGGGGCATAGGAGCCTGTCCTATTCTCAAAGGTGGAATCCTGGCCATGTGTGATAGCAACTTTCCTTCCTATCTGTGCCCCAGCTTAGTCCAATATGACTGTGATAAGTTGTTGCCAAAGGGTGTGGTGGGGAGGACTTATGTGGTGCAGCTGTTGGTGAGAAATCAGTGAGTCCACAAAGGCTGGGCATCTCTGGAGCTATGTGGAGGGGTCAGAGGGGAGAGGGAGCAGATTACTGTACTTGCTGTTCTCAGTCCCTGAATATGTTTGAGGTATAGTCCTTTGTTGCTAAGTTGGAGGAAGGGGGTGCAGACACAACTCAATGAATCCACCTAAATACCACCTAAGCAGAGTACTGGATTTGGGGTCAGGAATAGCTGATTTCAGATCTTGTCTTATATTTATTATCTGTGTGACTCTGGGAAAATACTTAATCTCCCTGTTTGTCAAATGGAGAATAATAATAGCAGCTAACTCACAGGGTTGCTATGAGGGACAAATGAAAAAACATAAGAGACGAGACTTCTAAACCTTAAGGCACTACACAAATGCTTACCTATTATTATTTTCTGTTATTTTATATCTTCCTTTAGAATTTGTTGAAATGGGCAACTACAAACCCACTTGTTATCTTTTTACAACTCATGCCTTTCTACTTTGAAATTTAATTTCTTTCCTACCATTCTAATCGAATATAATAAATATATATGAAGTGCCTACTACATGCCAACTATTGTGCTAAGCTTTGAGGATACAATTAATATAAACAGTGTCTGCTCTCAAGAAACTTATAGTCTGATAGGGAAAGACAATTCCAGGCAAATATATCTGTTATCATTTTTACTATGTGGCCTCTCCCTTTTTGACCTTGATGAGAGACAAATGACTCATGACATGTGACAACATAGGGTAGGGGGAAAAGAAGCACATTTGCAGAGTACATCAAAGATTTCAGTGCTATATAAGGGTGAATTATTATCATAAAAGAATGGTTGTACCTTTGATATGAGTAGAAAAATAAGGAAGAAGAGCTGGTTGGGAAAGAAAGCAAATGAGTGAGGGTTTTTCCGGATTGATTCCACCTTCCCTACCCAGAGAGCCATTTCTCACAACAAACAAGTGCTCTTCTTTTCTTTGTTTTTTAAAGCAAGTAAACAAAACAAAGCAGATCAGCAAAATTAACCACATTCATAGCTTTGAGATGTTAAAAGAACCTGAAGAAAGCCTCCTCCAGTGTGTTGATCAAATCCCTTATGGAGTATTTAGAGAAGAATGGGGAGGAGAATCACACAAATGAAATGATTAAAATATAAGTAACAAAGGGCTGAAACAGGACATAGACCTAGGTCTCTTAATTCTAAACACATCACTCTTTCTCTTTTCTACATTTCTTCTCCAAGTCATGTTACCTAAAACCTTTAGATTCTCTTTTTACTCCTTTCCATCATAGTCAATTTAGCTATATTTGCATCCCTGTATAGAAGATGATAGTTATAACTCCTAAGAACTCTGTTATTATTAGGACTGTTAGAAAAAAAAATACATAAACAGAAGACACCTGTAGGAGTTGATTCTGATGGGATGACATCCAAAAAAAAAAAAAATTAAGGGTTAAGAAAGAGGAATGCACTGAGAGAAGAAGGGAGGGGGAGGTGAAATTGAGTAAATGATCTCAGATTAAAGAGGCATGAAAGAGTTCATTGAGGGAAGATAGGAGGATGGGCAATGTTTGAACCTTACTCTCATCAGAATTAACTCAAAGAGGGAATAGCATCCATGTTCAATTGGTTATAAAAATCTATCTACATACATAGTTAGTAATCATGTATGCTTTGAGACAAAATAAAAGCAAAAATAGATGTAATTTTAAAAGATAAGCAAGGAAACTTTGTTAGAAGGTACAATAGACAATGAAGTACTTTCAATACTAAACATATGTGAACTAAATAATAGAGCATCCAAATTCTTAAAGGAAAAAATTAATGAGTTACTGGAGGAAATCCATAGTAAAACTATACTAATGGGAACCTCAACTTCCCCTTGTCAGAACTAGATAAATGTACCTAAAAACAAATAAGAGAGAAGTAAAGGGGATTAATATAATCTGAGAAAAGTACTATATGATAAACCTCTGAAGAAAATGGAGTGGCAATAGAAAGGAATATACCTTTTTTTTTTTTTCAGTGATAAGGGACATAAAAAATTGACTATGTATTAGGGCATAAAAGTCTCATATTCAAATGCAGAAAAGCAGAAATATTAAATTTATCCTTTCCAATAAAAGGATTGGAATCCTTTTATCCTAATAATGGATGCAATAAAAATTTCATTCAATAAAGAGCTATGGAAACATGGTAAGTTGCTGGCTGTGGGCACTTGCAAGAGGGGGGCACTCTCATTTTTGGGTTCCTGCTCAGAGGGTAGACTTGAAGTAAAACTAGAAGCACCATCCCCCCACTCCAAAATTAGAGATGTTTATACTAATACCTTTTATTTAAAAAAAAATGAACTAACTAAGAAAAAAGAACCCAAATATAGAAACAGGAAAAATTAGGGTTAATCTTTGGAGAAAGACACTGAAGTAAAAAAAGATTCTACTCTCATGGGAAATGGTTCCCAGCCCAGAAAGAATTAGCATTGGACAAGGGAAGCCAATGACATTATGAGAAATGAAGAATAACAAAACAGATTATAAAGAATGAAAAAATAGAACAAAATGTAAAACATAAGAAAAATGACAGATCTGAAGATCAAGAAGAGAAAAGATAAGCATAATTAGATTGACTGAAAATTGTGACCAGAAAAAGAACCTTGACACCATAATGCAAGAAATAATCCAAAAAATTGTTTTGGAGTGATAGAACATTAGAGGAAAATAGAAATAGAAAAAATCCATTGATCACCACCTCAATGACATTCTTTGTGGAAAACATGTAGGTGTATTATTGCCAAATTTCAAAACCCCCAGATCAAAGAGAAAAAAGAATTCAAATAAGCTGGAGCTACAATTAGAATTATACAAGACTAGTCAACAGCCATAATAAAAAACTGCAGATCCTGGAATCATATCTACTGACAATCAAAAGAACTAGACCCATGAAGTTGAATGGATGCCCATCAATTGGAGAATGGCTGAATAAATTGTGGTATATGAATATTATGGAATATTATTGTTCTATAAGAATGACCAGATGGATGATTTCAGAGAGCTAAGTAAAATAAGAAGAATCAGGAAATCATTATACACGGAAACAACAAGGCTATACAATGATCATTTCTGATGGATGTGGCTCTATTCAACAAAGAGATGATTCAAACCAGTTCCAATTGTTCAGTAAAGAAGAGAAAAGCTACACCCAGAGAGAGAACTATGGGAAATGAGAGATTAGAGGGAAGAGAAGGGCTCATAGTTATGAAAACCTATTCACATTAGTAATGGAATAAATAGACAACACAACATATATAGCACCCTTCAAAATCTATAAAGAAACAATAGGAGAGGGAGGGATGGGGGAAGCAAAGGGTGAGAGAAGAAGAAAAGGGAGAGATCCATGGATGGAGGGAGATTAAGTAATACTAAGGCAAATTAAGGAACAGAATGAAGACAAAAGGAGTCAGCAGAGATAGAAAAGATGTGGGGGGGGGGAGGAGAGCAGTGTGTGTATGTATGTATGTGTGTATATGTGTGTGTATATATCCACATATATATATAGATAGATAGATAGATAGATAGATAGATAGATAGATAAGTCTATCTTTTCTTAACTATAGCCTGAGGTGTGGAACTTGAAAGGGGGAAAAAGAATAAAGTAAAAAAGGTATGCAGCAGAGAACAATAAAAATTTACAAGGAAGTAAAGATGGACATTCATGAATGTAATTTCTTCTACTAATCTATATGTATATATATATCTATATCTAACAATATAATATATATAATATCATATATATCTAACAATATAAGTTAAATGGATAAATATTTATAAAAATATAAATTTCCCAAATTAAGAGCAGGAGAAGTAGAATACTTAAATAACCCTTTCTTAGAAAAAGAAATTGAGCCAACCATCAATGAGCTCCCTAAGGAAAACAAAATCACCAGATTGGTGATGAGAATTCTACCAAACATTTAAAGAATAATTATTTCCACTACTTTATAAACTCTTTGAAAAAATTGATGAAAAAGTGTCACCAAAATCCTATTACAAAACAAACATTCTGTTGATGTTTAAACCAGAAAGAGCAAAAACAGAAAAAGAACATTATCAATCAGTTTTCTCAGTGAATATCAACACAAAATTTTAAATAAAATACTAGTAAGGAGCAATAGATGACTAATATGATCAAATGGGATTTATATCAGGAATGCAGGGCTGATTCACTATTAAAAAAAAACTATCAGCATAATTGGCCATATCCATGACAAAACCAATAAAGATAATATTATTGTGTCAATAGATATGGAAAATTTTTTTGACAAGACACAGTTATCATTCCTACTAAAAATATTGGAAAGCATTGGAATCAATGGAGCTTTTCTTATAATGATAAGTAATATCTATCTAAATTCATCAGTAAACAGTATCTGTAATGGGGATAATCTAAAAGTCTTCTCAGTAAGATCAGGGGTGAAGGAATGATGTCTGTTACCATCACTCTATTCAAATATTGTAGTAGAAAGTCTAGCTATAGCAATAAGAAAAGAAACAGAAAGGGAAAGAATTAGCATAAGCAAGGAGAAAATAAAACAATCCCTTTTTGAAGATCATACTATACTAAAAAGCTAGATGAGATAATAATTTATAAATGAAATTTAGCAGTTTCAGGATATAAAACAAACCCACATAAATCATCTGCATTTCTATACATTACCAATAAAGTCCAACAGTAAAAGATAGAAAAATTCCCTTTAAAATAACTAGAGACATTGCAAAATACTTGGGAGTCTACTTGCCAAGGCAAAATCAAGGGACTAAATGAACGCAATTACAAAATACTCTTCACACAAATAAAAATCAGATCTAAACAATTGAAGAAACATTGATTGCTCATGGATAGGCTGAACCAATATAAGAAAATTACAATTCTACTTGACATGATACATGAAGTACATTATGTCATATCAATCAAACTACCAATAATTATTTTATAAAATAAAAAAATAATAACAAAAATAATCTGGAAGAATAGAAGTTCAATAATATTAAGGAAATCACTGGAAAAAATGTAAAGAAAGATGACTTAGATGTACTAGATTTCAAATTTTATCATAAAATAGTAATCATCAAAACAATTTGGTATTAGCTAAGAAACAGAGTGATGGAATAGACTCATGACACAATGTTGTCATTCAGTTCCTTCGCAGTCATGTCCAACTCTTCATGACTCCATTTGGAATTTTCTTGGTTAAGATACAAAGTGGTTTGTCATTCCTTCTCCAGCTCATTTTACAGATAAAGAAACTGAGGCAAACACAGTTTAGTGACCAAGTCTGACATTCTTAGCCACTGTACATGTTACAGAGTAGTAAATGACCATACTAACCTAGTGTTTGATGAACTGAAATATTCAAGCTTCTGGGACAAGAACACACTATTTGAAAAAACCTGCTAGAAAAAACTAGAAAGCAGTTTGGCAGAAACTAAGTATAGACAAACATCTCTCAGACCAATTTAAGGTCAAAATGAGTATATGATTTAGACATAAAAGATGATTTTATAGATAAATTAGGGGAGTATGAAATAGTTTACCTGTCAGATCTATGGATAAAGGAAGAATTTATGATCAAACAAGATATAAAGGGCATTATAGTAAGTAAAATAGATTAATTTTGATTACATTCGGTTAAAAGGGATTTCCCAAACAAAGCCAATGCAATTAAGATTAGAAAAGAGCAGAAAATGGGCGGGGGGGTAATCTTTACAACAAATTTCTCAGATATATAGAGAACTAAGTCAAATTTATCAGAATATATGCCATTTCTTTATTGATAAAATGGTCAAAGGACATGAACAGACAGTTTTCACACAGTTATGAAAAAATGTTCCAAATCACTACTGTTTAGAGAAGCCCAATTGAAGAAACTTTGAGATACTATCTCCCAATACTCCGATTGCCTAACATAACAAAAAAGTAAGATGACAAATGTTTTTTTTTTTTAAATAAATCCTCATAAATAATTTATTTCAGTAAAGATAAAACAAGTTTATGTGAACCTATGGCATTTATGTGTATATATGTATGTATGTATATGCTATCAAAAACATCCAGCAGGAAGAGTTTCAGGAATTAAAGTCAAAATAACCATAGAGAATATAAAAATGGGAATCTTTATGCCAAGACACATGTAGTAACTATAAGAACATAATGTAAAAAATTTTGACTTGTACAAATTAAAACATATTTAAACAATTGATGAAATGTTCATTATTTTCAGATAGGCTGAGCTAATATAATAAAGATTCTAATATTATCTAAATTAATTTTCTTAATCCATTTTCTACCCAACTACAAAAAAATTATGTTCTGAAGCTAGAAAAATAATAACAAAATACATATGGAGGAAAAGAAAGGTTAAGGATCTCAAGGGAAATTTTTAAAAGTAGAAATGATGGGGTCTAGCAGTGCCAAATTTCAAACTATAAAATGAAGCACTGATCAGTAAGATGACAAATGTTGGAGATGTGGGGAAATAGGGACACTAATGCATTGTTGGTGGAGTTGTGAACTGATCCAATTATTGTGGAGAACAATTTGGAACTATGCTGAAAAAGCTACAAAAATGTGCTACCTTTTAATCCAGCAGTAGCACTACTAAACAAGTAACTACTAAGTTAAAAGGAGTCATCAGAGAGAGAAGGCATGGGTGGGGTTGGTTATGTTGGGATGATCTCTATAAAATAAATATATAAAGGTATGAGAAAGCGTAAGAGAGGGATGCATTGGGGAAAAGGTGATTCCATTTCTGAGAAGAATGACCTGATAAGGAAGTTGCTGGTCGAGCTTTTAAAATTTTTATTACTCTAAGAAGGAAGCTCAGACTGGGACAAATATTAATTAAAATAATAATGCCTATATTATGGGCTTTTAGTAACTATTAGCCATTATGTTGGTTCAACATACTGAATAAACTTCTGGGACCTTTAACTCTAATCACATATACCATTTGGCTAATTGATTTTGGATCAATAAATTAATTTTTCTTAGTCTCAGTTTTCTCATCTGTAAAATAGGGTAATATTATCTTTTAGTACTATGCCTAAACACTTCCAGTGAGATCTTCTTTAATACCCACTATCTTTAAAGTAAGCCTATTTTACCCTTGGATAGCACCAATTATCAGGACACTTTATTGACATTGTCTAAATTTATATCTCCTCTTCTCTCCTTGTTTGTTCTAGTTCTGTCTTTGGGGACAAATAGAATAAGACTAATCTCCTTTCCATAGACTGGTCTTTTAAAATATTTTAAAACATCAATAATCTCCCTTGAGTTTTTTTTTTTCTTTTAGACTAAACATCCCTCTTTCCTTCAGTTAATCTTTATATAATGCTCTTTCCCATTTTAATGTCCTATTCCAGTCATTCTCCATCAATGTATTTTCTAAAATGTGGTGTTCAGGACTGATCACATTATTCTACATATTCTCTAAGCAGGAAACAGTACAGGATTGAATTTCTACCTTCTAATTCCTGAAAACTACACCTCTCATGTGGATTGCTAGAAAATTATCTTCTTTCCAATCCCCACTACTGACTTATATTGAATATTATTAATATGTCATTATTTTTCAGATTGCCGAATTGCTAACCATTCCTCTTCAATCTTATACTTGAGAAGATGCTTTTTAAAAACTCGTTTAAGACTATCACTATTAAATTTCATCTCAGTCATATAGCCCAACAATGATTACTTCACATGGTTATTGATTGGGGAGATCTGTATCTGTCTCTCTCTTCTTTCTCTGTCTCTCTGTCTCTGTTTGTCTGTCTCTATCAGTTTGTCTGTCTGTCTGTCTCTGTCTTTCTCCCTCTCTCCCTTCCTTCCTTCCCCCTTCTGTTTCCCTGTCTGTCCTTCTGTATGTGTCTCTCTCTCTCTATCTCTCTCTCTTCTTTCTCTGTTTCTCTGTCTCTCTCTTTCTGTCTCTGTCTCTCTCCCTACCTTCCCTCTCTCTGTTTCAGTGTGTCTTTCTGTGTGTGTGTCTTCTTTCTCTCTCTTTGTCTCTTTCTCTGAATCTCAGTTTCTCTGTGTTTTCTTATTTTCTGGATATACATATATATATATATATATATATATATATATATACATATATATATATATATATATACATGTATAGATGTATGTTTATGTATAGATGTATGTATATCACTTTTTAAAGTTTTACTATCTATGACATTAATATTAACAATAAAATGATGGTTGGGAAGACTAATCTCTGATTTAGTGATTTATGTAGTGTCTCCTCTACAAAGAAATAAGCTTAGCCCCCAAACATACACCCCAATAGCTTTGAGACTGATGCCTAGTAGAGGGGAAGAGAAGACAAATCTCAGGTTAGATTGATTTTGGGGTACACCGCTTTGTGGCATAGATACTGACTCAGACATAGAGATACATGGAAATATGAACCATACAGCCATTCAAACTGATCAAAGCTCTAATCTTAGATTGAAAATAACTGATGATGTTTATGTTCAGGAACTCAGTAATCCTGGACTCTATTCTTGCTCTTATATTATATCTTTTATCTTGATAAATTATCTCTTTAAAATCCTGATGAAGAAACTTTTAAAGCAATATAATAGACAAAGGTAAAGAAATGTGAGGGGCTGGGGTGGGTAAGTGGATGGTCTGTACATACTCCTACTTAGTACTTTAAGGTCAACCATGTACATACCTTGCAAGAAATCTTTGAAGTGAGTTAGGTTAATATTTCCATCCCTATTTTTCATGGAGAGAAAGTCTCATAGAAGTCCTTAAAGTCACTAATTATGCTTGAAGGAGACAGGATTCAAAATGAGGTCTTCTGAAGTCCCAAGTCTACTGCTCTATATACTATACCAGTTGGTAGGGTGATCTGGGGATTAGGATGAGAGGAGATACAAGCTGGGAATTTCAGGATCCCCAGTCAGAGCAGGACTATTAGCAGTTGAAAGGGGGCAAGAAGAGTTTGTATGGCTCATTAAGAAATGAGTCAGATGGAAATAATCTTCTAGAACTGGTCCCCATCCTGCCAGAGGTCATTTCTTTATACATCCCCTACTCTATGATTGGTAATAGGTTTCCTTCTAATAACCAGATGCTTTTGCTGCTTCTTATTGGAAGAATGGATTGCATATAATGTTACTAAAGCTCAATAATATTAATGCCCTCCATTCATATGGTGTTTTATACTTTTCAATGAAATTTTATTTGCACAATATCATTTGGTCTTCCTTTCCTGTAAATATTTTGTACTCTCTTTTCCCTAAATGCCATCCACAATGCCCCTCATCTCCCCAGCAAAGTGTTATGTGGTATATTTGTCTCCAATGACATTTTTGTGTGCTCTTAAGGAGAGAGTGCTGAGTGGTTTTATGTGTGAAGCCGTGATGGGTGGGCCAGAAGAGTACCTGTTGGCTCAGGCAGCCCTGAACACAGAACAGAACAGATGGACAAGAGAGACCCAGCTGAGAGAGGGAGCCCAAGCAACAGCAGGGAGCTCCTGGCAGGGAGCCTCTCCAGCCTGGCTAGCTTATTAATGACTTTGGCTGGGCCTACCCAGCGTATAAGGCAAAACGGAGGTCTGGCAACTTCCCTCTTAATTTGGCCACATAGAGACAGTTTGATTGAATGATTTAGCACCGTGTCTCCTGCCAAATCTGGCCTATAGGTTAGATAGGCTTCTGAGGAACATATTCAGCATATTGGTCCATGTAGATGTTTGGGGAGCCGGTGTTGTACTCATGGGCTTTTAGTTTGACACCGAACTTTTAGAAAGTCTAAGCTATGGAGCAGATACAATGACCCATCTTTTTAGCATGAGTTCTTCTAAGTTTTGGATAAGTTCTTCTAATCTATCCACCAGGGATAATGATGATGATGATGATGAAGATGAAGAAAATGATAAAGATGATAATGGTGGAGGTGGTGATGATGATAATAATGATAACAATGATAATGATACAATAACAATAATAATGATTATGATGATAAGAATGATAATCATGATGATGATGGTGATAATAATGCTAATGATTATGATAATAATAATGATGGTGGCAACAGTAATAAGGATAAAGATGATAATGATACTAATGATAATGATGCTAATGATAACAGTGACAGTGACTATGATAATAACAACAATGATGATGATAGTAGAATTTATCTATCATTACAACTACTAGATAAATTTTACAAAGTACTTTCTATATGCTATCTCATTTAGATCTCAAAATAGTCCAGGAAAGCAGACGCTACCATTATTCCCAATTAACAAATGAGGCAAATAAGGTTAAGTGACTTGCTCAGGGTCACACAGCTAGGAAGTATCTGAGACAGGTTTGAAACTCAGGTTTCTTTAACTCTGAGTTTCACGCTTTATCCATTATACCAATTAACTGGATACTCTATCTCCAAATAAAGATGGAAGTGACCAAAAGGACAATATGTAGTGGGAAAGTTTCTGTGGATCAGTGATCTAGTGTCTAAGAGAAATTCAGATGAGATGGGAGTGGATGGTTGATTAGTGGTGGGCAGCAGCAATAAATGGTTGGAGCTGTGCTGGAAGGGAAAGTAGATGGTTACTCAAAAAATCCAGTCAGTATCCTACATGGGGAAGGGAGGAAAGAGAAAATAAACATTTATTAAACACCTACTGTGTATTAGGCACTGTGCTAAGAACTGTTTTACTTGTTTAATCCTTGCAAAACTTTAGGAAGTTGATACTAAAACTGAGGCAAAGTTAAATGACTTTCCCAGGGTCACACAGCTCAGAAGTATCTGAAGCCAGATTTGAAATTATGTCTTCTTAACACTAGGCCTACCATGCTAACTGCTGAGCCATCTAGCTACCATGGGGTTGGGGGAAAAGGTAAAGGTATGGGACACCATGGTGGCAGGACCCTGAGAGTGACACTCCAAAGTAGTCACAGTACTACAATACAGGTCAACAGAGGAGTGCAAGGGGAGGCATGGAAATGGTAGTCTTTGTTGACAAGAAGTACACCCCTAGAAGATATTTGTCTTCTAGGACAAAACCCCAATCATACCTTATTAATTATAGTTCTGCATGGCAGATATAAGGCTATAGCATATGAGACGTGACATTAAAAAGGCATTTCTAAAGACACATATGACCAGAAAAGAAATTGGATTATATATTTAAGAGAAATCATGTCATAGGTATAATAGATTGGCAGTAAATACAAAATATTAAAAGGCCTAGAGGAAAGCCCCAGTGTATTGGATAAATTTTCTATGGAATAATAGTGCAACAACGTGGACAAGAAAACACAAGGAATTGTGATTAACAAGCCAATGAAAGTACTGAAAAAGTGATGTTATTAATGCCAACCAAATAGTTATTCAGAAAAATTTCACCCTACCCAAATGAACTTTACAATCAGCAGTATGGTCTACTGCAATAAAATGAACTTTATAAATCTTCCAGTCTAAATCTTTTATTTCTTCCTTTCATTCCTTTTTTCTTTTCCCTCCCTCCTTCCCTTCCTTCTTTCCTTCCTTCATTCTTTCCTCCCTCCCTCCTTCCCTTCCTTCTTTCCTTTCTTCCTTCCTTCCTTCCTTCCTTCCTTCCTTCCTTCCTTCCTTCCTTCCTTCCTTCCTTCCTTCCTTCCTTTTTCTATTTATTTTTCCAGTTGTTTATTTATCCATTCATTTGTTTGTTCATTCATCTATTTATTGTTTTTAAGAAATATGATAATAAAATATATTCCCCTAAATTTTTTCATTTCATTTTCATCCCCTACTTATTCTAAACCCAAGATTTCCTAAAAATCTGGAGCTTTGATTTCATGTCTTTAAGGAAATTCCAGAATGAAAAATCCCTCCATTGATGTTTATTATCAATTCTTCTTTAATTTTTAGTTTTAGAAGGTTGTTTGAGGTGCTGGAAGATTAAATAAGGTGACTGTGTTCTCAATAATTTATGGAGATGACTCTAGGTTCTTTTGAATTCTATCAGAGGAGCACAAGCTCAGGCAGGATGCTAGGGGCACCATAGTTCATAGAACATTAGACCTAAAGTCAGGAAGAGGAATTCAAATCTCACCTTAAACACTTACTAGCTGGTGTGACTCTGGTCAAATCACTTAACTTCTCCATTTTGCCTGTTTCTTCATCTATAAAATGGGGATAATTATAACACCTGAGTTGTTGCACAGATTAAATGAGATATTGTTTGTGAAGTGGTTTGCAGACATTAAAATGGTATATAAAAAGTAGATAATATGATTAAGCTAGAAAGGCTTCTAGTGCAGTTTGATGACAAGCTACATCTGTCATCTGAAGAACAGTCTAAATGTAGAGATGCATGTCATCAGAAGGTTGTCCATCAGATAATAAATGTTTCCAGTCACTGCAGCTCCTGACAGCCATCTTCCTATGTACCATCTGCACCATGAGGGAGAAAATGTCAGATCTTTGATGAGGGACAATTTCTTTTCATGCTTACTCCATTTTTTGAAATTGATGTCCTATACATTTTTCTATATGCTGTTAATCTCAATTCTAAAAATAATTCTCTGGCTTCTTCCCCTTCTCACTTAAGCACCAGTTTGGATCATTTCAAGGTGTACAACAAACTCTTCCCCCAACCTCTCTCTTCTCTCTTTCTCTCTTTTTTCTCTCTTCCTCCCTCTCTCTCTCTCTCTCTCTCTCTCTCTCTCTCTCTCTCTCTCTCTCTCTCTCTCTTTATTTCTCTCCCTCCTTCTCTCTCTTCTCACTCTCCCTTTTTCTTTCCCTCCCCCCATACACACACACACACACACACACACACACACACACACACACACACACACACATAGTTTAGTGACACTACAGCTGGACAGAGAGATACAAATGAAGTGTGAGTAACTCTTTCTGAAAGTTCATTGGCAGGACTTGAGAATGAAGTCACTTGGCCAATCCAAAATAAACCTGACCTCATCTGGTTTTAAAGAGGGGAGCAGGTGCAAGTTTGGTGAATACCATTTTTGGAGAGTGGACAATTTGGAAATACCTGGAATTTTGTTTGTGCTGCTCTTTTGTGCTCTCATTACTCAGACTGGGAATTCCATTGAATCCAATAGTTTCCTTTTGTCTTCTCTTAAGATTTAGGAATTCTTCTTTTTGTTAGAGCAAAAACCAGGAAACTAAGGGGATACCCGCCATTTGGGGAATGGCTGCACAAGCTATGCTATATGAATGTAATGAAATACTATTGGATCACAAGAAATGAGGAAAAGACTAGTTTCAGAGAAACTTGGGAAGGTTTTTATGAACTGATATAAAGAACAAATGAATGATTTATACAATAGCAGCAATACTGTAGAGAACATTTTGGAAAAGAAACAATGGTGTAACAAGCTATTTACCTCCTGACAGAGAGATAATGGACTCAAGATGCAGAAGAAGACATATTTTCAGCATGGCTAACGTTGGTATCTGTTTTACTTGAATGGGAATATTTGCTACAAATAATTGTGAGAGTGGGAAGAAATACTAAATTTGGGACAAGGAAAAAGAAGAAGAAGAAGAAGAAGAAGAAGAAGAAGAAGAAGAAGAAGAAGAAGAAGAAGAAGAAGAAGAAGAAGAAGAAGAAGAAGAAGAAGAAGAAGAAGAAGAAGAAGAAGAAGAAGAAGAAGAAGAAGAAGAAATATTTTAATTACAAAAAAAGCTGAAAAGAATCA
Source organism: Sminthopsis crassicaudata (assembly GCF_048593235.1). NCBI lineage: Eukaryota > Metazoa > Chordata > Mammalia > Dasyuromorphia > Dasyuridae > Sminthopsis > Sminthopsis crassicaudata. Next base: position 434,662,864 of record NC_133620.1, read on the forward strand.
GAGGAGTGGCTTTGAAAGTTAATTGTTGATTTTACTATATTTTAAAAAAGAAATCTAAATTGTACATAGTAGAAATTCAGTTTCATGTTCAATCTTCCCCCATTCTTATGTTAATATGGAAATACTTATTTAACTAAAGGTTTTAGTTTAAATTAGAAAAATATAAATATTAAATATTGAAATAAATATTTTAAAATGAAATTTAGTTGATGTTGATAGTAACTGTGTGTGTGAGAGAGAGATAGTTGCACATAATTCTCACTACCCCAGGTAATTAACTGTAGTACAACTTAAAGATGGATTGTTGATCTGAATTTGTAAAAGAAATTTCCATGTCAGGACTACCCTGTTCTGAGAAAATGACAGGTTTAGTGTCCCTATCCCACCCAATAAGAATAATAACTTATACTTAGCTAGTGTATGCTCTATAAAACGCATGAGGAAAAGTAGCTTCTCATTCAATATCATACAACAATTAACTGGCAGACTTAAAAATCAATTCTATTTTTTCACAGTTTGTGTTGTTCAGTTGCTTTTTCTCTCATATTTGACTCTTTGTTACTCCCAGTTAGGGGGTCTGTGTCCTGGGAGGACCTAGTATTACTGGGTCAACTGAAATGAGTAAGCCTGTCAGGTAAAATGATAAGGGTAGGGACTATGTCTTCTATTGAGATACTAAGTACATTATTGACTGGCTGAACAAGTAACTAATTTGGAATCTCCTAGGAGATCTAGCTTATTCATAGAAAGAACTCCGACTCTTGGTCTAGTCCTAAAATCAACTCAGCTTCCTGGGAAGCATCCAAATGGTCCATTATGACTTAATTTATTCAACACATTCATACCTAAGGATAAAACCAAGAGAAAACATGATCCTTATCACTTGGAAAACTCTGCTTACCTAATAGACTAAGAGCATTATCTAAAAATGAAGAGACAATCAGCTGGGAATTGCTACACGATGATGACTGTATTCATGGAGGGCATGCAAGAAAACACTTCAATGATGATGGATCATTTTGCAGAGCGAACAGTTCTGTGAGATGATGATAAGTCTGAAGAAGACTGAAGTAATGTCCTAGCTGCAAGGCCATACATAGCCAAAATTTCATTTAGATAAAATGCTAAAAATAGCATTTAGGCAGCATAATTTTTATTAACTAAATAAGAAAATCAAACACTGATTCAAGGAGGCAGCAAAAATGGCATTGGGTACCAGTCCAAACTAAAGGTTTATGAAAGAGAGGGCTCTGAAGATTGGCTTCCATAGACTTTACAATCTCACTACCCTTACTCAGCTTTAAATGACACATCAAAATCAATAGCAAAAGGGGGCTATATTCAAACCAATAATTAGGGCAGTGAATCTGGGACTTTGCCTCAGTGTAAGAAAATACTTATATTCTTTTCAGCAACATATAAACAATGGAGCTTAACATCTAGTTATATGTTTCTTTCTCATTTTATAAATAATTAAAATAAGGCTCAGAAAGGTGAAGCCATTTGCTTCTTAAATATGGCAAATAATTGTCTTTGGGATTTGGTCTTCTCATGCTTTTGTGATACAGATATGGTTGGCTAGAATCCCTGAGAAAAAGGAGAAAATTTCTCAGAATGGGAAGGTACTTTGACTAACTTTGACAGTAATTGGACTCTGCCAAGTAAAAGAACCACTAGGAAAGAACCTGAATCAGAGTCATAGAGAGACTCCAAACTATAAAGTACTCAAGTCCCTAGATTTTCTTCTGTACCAGAGCCTCAAGGAAGCTACAGAGTAGGAAGTTGATGAAGGAAGCAGGACTTTTGGAGATTATATCAACCAGGATTCCTCAGAGACCCAGAAAGTTATTTTTGTTCCCAGTAGACCCTGGATTTGGAATGATGCCCCACTGGCAAGAAGGCTGTTGGTACATTAGAGTGTTCCTCAGCATATTGAGCACATCCTGTACATATGCATATGGCAAGAGTGATAATTTTGGAGTCAGATGACTTATTCATCCTAGTTATGCCTATTAATACCTGAATGAATTAATTAATACCATTTTCCTCATCTGTAAAATGAAAGAATTGGACTGAATGTTTTCTTAGTTCTTTCTGAGCTCAGCATCTACCCTCCCGTGAATTAATAGAAAACCATTGAGGGTTTATGATCAGGGCAGTGGTATGACAGATCTGTACATTAGGAAGATTATTGAAGAAGCCATGTGAAGGATGGATTGGAAGGGAAGAGTATAGATCCAAGTAGGGCAGGGAAGAGGTTGTTACAAGAGTGATTTAGAAGTAAGTAAGACTTGAACTTGAATGGTGGCCATATGAATGGAAAGTGATAGGAAGGATATTATGAAGCTTAAATTGACAGGCCCTTGCCATTGCTTGTAAGTCAAAGTTAAAGAAGAGAAAATAGTAAAATACAGCTCCAAAGTTTCAAGCCTGTGTATCTGAGAAAATAGTAAGAGGAGAGTCATGTTTTAGGGAGGAAATGCTAAGTTCTGTTTTGGATACCTTGAATTTAAATATTTTTATGTTTGTTTTCTGTCTTCTCTCTCTTTTAAAAATAACTACAGAATCTTCAATTTGGAAGAACCCCAGAGGCCATCAAAGGAGTCATCCAATCTGAAGTTGAAGACCTCAAGGAAGGGGAGCCTACTACCTCTGGGCTGCTCATTCTATTTTTGGACAATTAATTATATACAAGTTCCTTTTTTCTCAAAAAATTCATTTCTTGAGACTTTCCCAACTTATTTAGATCATTTCATTGCTAAATTAGGGGGTTTCCTTACCATACCCAGTCGCCTCTTCTATTCCTTTGGTTGAACCATAAGGCTTTTTCATCTGATCTTAAGAGGGTATGATCTGGTTATCCCTATTCTGCATGTGTTTTTCCCTAATATTTTGTGCCTAGAATTGAGCCCAGTACTACAGACATAGTATGATCAGGACAGAGTATTGATTCAGTCTTCCTTTTTAAATTCAGCTTAAATTCATATTCATTTTTGGGTTGCCTTGTAACACTATTAATCCATATTTACCATATAGCCCAATAAAAGCTCCAGAAGCATTCTGTATGAACTGTTAAATACCAAAGATGATAAGGAAAAATGATGAATAGTTAGCTAGTACTTTAAAGTTTGCAAAGTGCTTTATTTGGTACTAACAACACTCCAGTGAAGTAGGTACTGTTATTATCCTAATTTTGTACATATGGAAACCAAATTACAAGCTAGTAAATATCTGAGGCCAAATTTGAACTCAGGTCTTTTTGATCCCAAATCCATAACTCTACCCCCACACCACCTAGTTACTTTTATGTGACTTACCCAAAGTCAAAAAGATGATTAATAATAGAGTGAGAACTAGAATCCAAATTTCCCAGCTCCCAAGATCCCAGGGACTGCTGCAATCATTTTAGGAGATAAAAGTTGTAAGTGACTCAAAGGCTATTGGAAAAAAAATATGTTGAGTACAGATAGGTTTTGTGATGCATTTTGTGTGTAAGGATTTTGAGATACCACCAAAGATGTATATAACCAGAAGAATTAGTTTGTTAAATGGCCAAATTGAAGTTTAACAAATGAATTTTTAAAATGAACCATTATTAGAAGATGCAAAGTAAAGATTCCAATAAATTGCTTAAATCTCTTTAAAATTTATGAAAGGATATTGATAAGAATTATACAGAAAGAGTAAATAAATGAAAATAAATTCCCCCCTGCCCTTCCCCAAAAACATTTATTTAGTACTTGCTATTGTGCCAAGCATTATGCTAAGCACTGGGGAAATAAATAAAAAGCAAGATAGTTTCTGCCTTCAAGGATCTTATGTTTTAATAACATAAAATTAAAAGATTCCCAGGGTGGGAAATCTCAACATTGGTGAGATAATGGATCTATCAAAGTAATACTGAGCTCAGATGTTATCTTATATCTATCCAGTTATTTACTCATCCAGCCAGCCAAGAGTTTTTTTTTTTTTTAAACGTCATGTGCAGAGTCCTGTTCTAGGTTAAATGCTCCCTGGGGAAAATCATAGCTATTCATCAATCCAATTGGAATATACTAATTAGCTAATTCATTGACATGAAATAAACAAACTTTTCTTAAGCATTGACTATGCAATGCATTATGCTCAGGGCAAAGAGAAGTAGTAGGATAAATAAGTTGTGATATTTACCCTCAATAAAATTACAATTGATTCAGGGTGAAAAGATATGCCAGAGAAAAAATATAATATAGATTAAAAATATTTAAATATATGAAGAGAGAAAAGTGCTATGACATCAGATGACAGAAAGATCACTTCTTGGTTACTCCTACAAAAATTCTGGGGGTGATGGATTTAGGTGCTTTGAAGTCACATTTAGGATTCACAGTTGGAATAATAATTGCTAGCATTTATAAAGCACTTTAAGATTTGCAAAATGCTTTTTCCTATATCATTTCATATGATCCCTGCAACAATTTCTGTTGCCTTCCTTTTATAAATCATTTATCTAGGGCTAGTAGAAGTGAAGCCATTTTAAGGATGAAGAAACTGAGACCTAGGGAGATAGATGAGGAAACTGATACTCAGAGGGGTTATTTTTGTTGCTTTATTGCTTACACAACTCTTTAGTGTCAGGCACAGGATTCAAACTTGATTATTTCCAAGTTCAGTGTTCTTTCCACTGCCATGTTGCATATCTAGAATCTAAGGCTTGTCTGTTTAGAATAAATAATGGGATTGAGAAGCAGCACCTGCTGGTGGTACTTAGGTCTAGTGGAATCAATTGGGACATGATCCTCAAGTTCATACTTAAAATAGTATATTTAATATGGAAAGTAATCCCATAGGAGGGCTTTTGCACATCACATGCCTAAAAAATGAAGTAGGCGGAAAAACTGGAAAGGAGAAGGGTATTGGGGAACAAAAGAGGCAAAGAGGAATTATATTGTTTGCCCATATCCTCTTCCACAGTTTCATATTTCCAGAATGCTAATGGGATTTGGCCACTCTGATATTTCTAAATATCATCTTAGCTGAGCTGCTACTGGTCATTTGAGAATCCCAGATCTTTGTTATGAGGGGCTACTTTTGGGGAGATATAAAAATCTAGATGATGTAAAAATAAACAATACCAATAAAAATCTCTTAAAGAAAATTCATATCCCTTGGAAACAGAGCCCCCTAGGTCCCAACACTGTGTAGCTTAGAACTACATAGCCCAAGACTATGTAAAAGGAGAGGTGAGGGTGGAGATAAAGGAGACTTCATCAAAGAGAGGTCAGGCATTTTCTTGGGGATATAATGCCCTGGGAAAGTATTTTTCATTTAGTGATTTGTTATAATAATCTACTCATGCTAAAAAAAAATTCTTCAGGGGTGTCTTAAATAGTAAATAATGCTTAAATTTTAAAATGCAGACTATTATGGGTATTATATTAAATTATTCTCGTTATTCACAACATTTTGTCGTCGAAAAGGGTTCATGGGATTAAAAAAAGAGAGAACTATTGCAGTATGGAGATCAGGAAAGAGTAGTGCTAGGCAAAATTGTAAAGATTGTATAATTCTAGGTTAGGCAGTTCTTTATTCCTCTCTAGATCTATCATTTTATCTTTTTTTGGGCAGAGTATTTAGTGTACTCAGCTATGCCAACATTTTGTCCCTTATCTGTCCCCACTATCTTCTTTGTCACTAATGTAGGTGATTAGTACTGCTATGCTCTATCCCATTACCTCTTTCTTTCAACATTATTCTTAAGATTTAAAATTCAGTGGTAGTTGGATTTAAATAGCCATTAAGAACTTAAAGCATTTCTGTTCCACAAGAAATTTATATTTACTATTGGCTAAAACCTCAAGTAAAAAGAATGAAACTTTAAAGGTAAAATTTAGGACATGAGGAATGAAGGTGATTGTGGAATTTTTTGGGTGCTTTTCAAATTACACAACAACAATCTATTTTGTCAGTGATTAAGGCTAGTTTGATTCCCAGAGGTTTGTTTGTTTTAATAAATTTTAATTTTTTGTCAATTTAAAAAGGCCTTATAAATTTAAGGCTTAAATAAGGCCTCTGAAAAAAAGGCATTTTTTTCTCCTTCACAACTTCCATACTCACTAAAAAGGAAAGAAAGAAAAAAGAGATGAAGAAAGGAAGAAAGGAAGAAAGGAAGGAAGGAAGGAAGGAAGAACAAAGAAAGAAAGAAAGAAAGAAAGAAAGAAAGAAAGAAAGAAAGAAAGAAAGAAAGAAAGAAAGAAAGAAAGAAAGAAAGAAAGAAAGAAAGAAAGAAAGAAAGAAAGAAAGAAAGAAAGAAAGAAAGAAAGAAAGAAAAAGAAAGAAAGGAGGGAGGGAGGGAGAAAGGGAGGGAGGGAGGGAGGAAGGAAGGAAGAAAGGAAGAGAGAGAGAGAAAGAAGGAAGGAAGAAAGAAAGAAAGAAAGAAAGAAAGAAAGAAAGAAAGAAAGAAAGAAAGAAAGAAAGAAAGAAAGAAAGAAAGAAAGAGAGAGAAAGAAGGGAAGGAAGGAGCGAGGGAGGGAGGGAGGGAGGAAGGAAGGAAGGAAGAAAGAGAGAGAGAAAGAAGGAAGGAAGGAAGGAAGGAAGAAAGAAAGAAAGAAAGAGAGAAAGAAAGGAAGAGAGAAAGAAAGAGAGAAAGAAAGAAAGAGAGAAAGAAAGGAAGAGAGAAAGAAATAGAGAAAGAAAGAGAGAGAGAAAGAAAGAGAGAAAGAAAGAAGGAAGGAAGGAAGAAAAGAAGGAAGGAAGGAAGGAAAGAAGGAAGGAAGGAAAGAAGGAAGGAAGGAGAGAGAAAGGAAAGAAGGAGAGAGGAAGGAAGGAAAGGAAAGAAAGAAACAATGGAGGAAGCAAGGGAGAAAAGAAGGAGAAAAGGAAAGAAGGGAAGAAAGAAAGAAAGAAAGGAGAGAAGAAAGAAGAGAGAGAAGAAATACAGAGTCCTTATATCATATAGACAAAGTTGAGCAAAACAAATATCCATGCTAGCCATGTCCAAAAATGTATTTCTTATTTTTTATATTAATCCTTTATTTCTCTGTCAGGATTTTTCATAAGTTTTCTGCAACTGTGGCTGATCATTTAACTGAATAAGAATTCCTAAGTCTTTTAGAATTGTCTTTTTAAAAAAATATTGAGCATTTAGATGGCACAGTGGATGGAATGCTGGCCTAGAGTTAGAAAGACACCTCTTTCACAGTTCAAATCCAGCCTTAGTCACTTGTTAGCTTGAATAAGTCACTCAATCATATTTGCCTTAAAATGAATTGAAAAAAGGAAATGGCCAAAGCATTTCTATATTTTTGCCAAGAAACCCCATGAAGGGTTTTCTCATGAAGAGTTGGATGTGACTGAAACAGATGAACAACAAAGAATATTGATTATATTTCTTGTGGGCAGTTATTCTCTAACTCAAAAATCATCTTTAGGAATAAGCCATTTAACACATACAACCAAGCTGTTTGTTTGGTTTGGTGGGTCATAGGACTAGTTTCAAAGCTAAGGAGACCTTTTGTTGTTGTTATTGTTGTTGAATCATTTCAGTCACATCTCATTCTTTGTGATCCCATTTGGAGTTTTCTTGGCAAAGATACTGGAATGGTTTGCCATTTCCTTCTCTAGCTCATTTTATGGATAAGGAACCAAGGCCAACAGAGTTAAGTGACTTATTCAGGGTCACATAGCCAGTGTATGTCTGAGGCTGGGTTTTAACTCATGTCTTTTCTCACTCCAGATGCAGCACTCTAATCCACTGTGCCACCTAGTGCCTTGAAAGAAATATTTGAAGGTATTTATTTTAACCTCTTTAGTTTATAGAAAAAGAAACAGACTGAGATAGGACAAATCACTTATTTAATATCATACAGATAGCAAGGGGGAGGGTCGGAATGGAACACAAATCTTCAGAGCTTTGGAAGGAGAGTAGCTGCTATTTTCAATCTGATTCTGAGCCAAAAAGAGGGATTGAAGGGAGTGGATAATGTGGATACTTGGAGAGAACAGATATCAAAAGTTTTAGGTCTTAAATTATATAAGGGAAGTTAGTCTAAGAGGTATGAGAAGTTGTCAAGAATGAACATCTAAAAATACAAAGATAAATAATTTTAATAAAGAATAAAAAAGAGATGTGTGAGAGAGAGACAGACAGACAGGCAGAGAGACACAGAGAGATACAGAGATATAGAGACAGAGAGACAGAATATTGGCAAATAGGAAACTCACTAATCAACATCGAATTTAAATGAATTCGACAAAGTTGGAACTGGAAATGAAGGATGAATACAAAAGCATGGTATAACTTTCTAAAAATAGTTGCAGGAATATTAAATTTCAGAAATAGGTCAAGTTTGTAAGTAGTCAGAAAAGTTTCTTAAAAGTTATATCAAGAAGAAAAAAATGGATCAGTGTTCATATGGAGGGGATGATAATGAAGAGGGGACCCCGGAACTCTGAAAATCCTTGAAGGAGAAAATCGCCTTCAATAATAACAGAGAAAACATCAGATCACAAATTCAGAGCTGGAAGTTAGAGGTCATTTGGTCTAGCCCCCTATTTCAAACAGGTTGCTAAAATCCACATTGGCTTAGGAATCTGCTCAAAGTCACATAGTGAGATAATAAGAAGGGGTCAAGCCCAGGACTTCTGACTCTAAATTGAATGTTCTCTCCATTTGCCTCTCTTCCAACCATTCAGGAATGGAATATAGTCAAGAAGGGGATAGTGGGTGCTCCCAGAAGGAGATGTTTTCTTTAGGGACGTTGGCAGGGATATTTGGGGTATTAGGACTGAAGAGAGAGCCCTTCTCAAATTACTGCTTGGGAGTAGATATTGTTAGCTCAGATAGTTGGACCTTGGCTTTGGCCATTGAGAATCATTCTTCTTAAAACCTGCTCTGATTGTGGACCAGACAATGGTGGAAAGCTTAGAATTTCCTTACCTTTAAGGTAGGTCCCCAATCTTTTTTGCCTTTATGGACGCTAAACAATGAAGGAACAATTCAATCAACAAGTATTTATTAAGCACTACCATGTGCCAGGCATAGTGCCAGGGGATGCCTATAAAAACAAAAATGAAAAGATCCCTGCTCTCAACTACCTTACATTTTATTTACTTATTCAAGGATGTATATCACAGGCATTTAATACATACAACCAAGCTGTTTGTTTGGTTTGGTGGGTCATAGGACTAGTTTCAAAGCTAAGGAAACCTTTTGTTGTTGTTATTGTTGTTGAATCATTTCAGTCACATCTCATTCTTTGTGATCCCATTTGGAGTTTTCTTGGCAAAGATACTGGAATGGTTTGCCATTTCCTTCTCTAGCTCATTTTATGGATAAGTAAATAAAATAAAGTAAGTGTGGAAGTGTGGAAGATATATTGGAGAGTTGAGGGATGAGGCAGGGAGACAATAATAGTAAGGTGGTGAAGTGGAAATTGGGAAAACCTCTGGTTGCATATATTTACTAGCTGTATGATTCTGGGTAAGTCATTTATCTTTGTTTGCCTCAGTTTTCTCATCTTTCTGCATTAGTCTAAGAGAAAAATGCTAAGTTCCTGAACTAAAGGGGTGTGAACCATGTGAGTAAAGAGAATGAGGCACATTAAAGAGATATGGATTTGGCACATTTATTAGGCATAGGGGAAGGTGAAAGAGACCAAAGAGTCAAAAATGATGCCTAAGTTTTGATCTTGAGTGATTAGATTACTGGTGTACCTGTGTTAGAAATAGGGGAGTGAAGAAGGATATGTTTTTGGGCGGAGATGAGTTCTTTTAGAGGAGAAGCAATGTTTGAGATTAATTTAAAAAAATTCTTATATTAAGTAGTTCTGGTGATGAATGAATATAGTAAATTAAATACAAAAAGTAGATGTTCCAGTATGCAAATGACATTGTTATAGTTAAATGAAGCCTGAGAACATTACAGTCTTCTCAATGAGATTCACAGCCACCTGAAAGAATCCAGCCTATTTACAAAGGAATAGCTAAGCAGATGACAAATGTCTATTACCTGGACTATGACATGCAATTGGATTTGAAAAATTCGGGGGAGCTTATTAATCAACATAGAAAATACTACACGTGGTAACCAAAAATTGAACAGTGTGGAGAAAAAAAAGAGTACATTTTATTTGGGAAATAGTACAATCCTTTTACTCAGTCAATCCCATGAGTCCAAACTTTTCCATGACAAGATCCCACCTTTTAAGACTGATATTTTTCTGAATAATTCAAATCATGGAATTTAATAATCTCTAAAAAATTAAAATTATGGGCTACTTAAAGAACAAGGTAAAGAAAGATCTATGTGAACATAAATAGGCCAGCATATATTAGCACTCAGGAATTGTAAGAAATACAATAAAATAGAATAGCAAACAAATAAATTAAGTAGATAAACAAATAGAATAAAAGATATCTTTACAGAAAAACTGTGATTAGAAAAAGGAGAGTCAATCTTATGACAAAGGGGAAAAAAGAGGAATAATCATTTATAAAAGCACTTCCAAGTATTGTGCTAAATGTTTGACAAATGTTTACCTCATTTGATCTTCACAACAAGCCTAGGTAGGGTACTCTTATTATCTCCCTTTTTACAACTGAGGAAAACAGACAGTGATTGAGTGACTTGTGCAGAGTAACACAGATAATTATCTGAATCTGAATTGGAACTCAGATCTTCTTCATTTCAGGCAGTGTCCACACAGCTGCCTATTGAGATGTATCACCGATGGACCATCTCATTCCTCTTCAAGATCTCTAAGCACTCCTCTTTTTTCACTTTTCTTTTATGTGCTGCCTTCTCTCCATTTAAAAGAAAGCACTGTCTTTCTAATTATACATATATCCTCAAGCCTTAGCATAATGCCCAGCATGTTGTAAAAGTCAATAAATTTTAGGTAACTGACTTCTTGCCTGACCACCCGCATGCTCTAATATTTTCTTAGGAATTTTTTTATGTTGTTTGTTTATTGCTGAGGGCAATTGGGGTTAAGTGACTGCCCCAGGATCACACACAGCTAGGGAAGTGTTTAAGTGTCCTGAGGTCAGATTTTGCACTCAAGTCCCTCCTGACTTCAGGGGCTGGTGCTCTACCCATTGTACAACCTTGCTGCCCCTCCTTAGAAAATTTTAAGAGAGTCAGAGGAAGAAATTCCAAATATCTGATGATCTTTTCTGGAGATGATTTTATAGAAGCACAAGGGACAAAAAATAATGAAGGACTATAAGTCAAAAAATGGGTCCCCTGGAGGAATGTCCCTGCTTCAAGAAGATCACAGATTGGGGGCAGCTAGATGGCCCTAGCGGATAGAGTGCTGGCCCTAAAGTCAGGAAGACCTGAGTTCAAATCCAGCTTCAGACACAATACTTTCTAGCTGTGTGATCTCAGGAAAAAAATAAAATAAAATAAAAAATATCACAGATCCATATGAATAGGGAAACAAAAGGATGTAATCATTCAATTAAAAAAAAACTAGCTTATTCAGTCAGGCCATGTCATATTTAATATCCATATCCAAGTGCCTTGTACATAGTAAGTTCTTTATAAATGTGTGGAATGGAATTAGAAAATTCTTTAGTCTAATCTCTTCATTTAGTATATGAGGAAATTGAAACTCATCAAAATTTCTCAGTTAATAAAAGACAGGACTATTCCCAACATTAGAACCTAAGTCTCTTGAGTGCCATTTTCACTACAGTATAATGTCACTCTAGCGATTAACCAGCACTGTGGTGCAGTTGTATGAAATCAGAAAGATCTGGGTTCAAATCCTGCCTCTGATACTTATTAACTATGTGACCCTTTTAACCAATGAACTAGTCATGAACAAAGACTTTCTGTGAAACAAATTGCCAAATCATTGGACGTTTTTGGGTTTTGCTGTATTCCTCGTAAAATGAGGTAGTTTCGTTCAGAAAGCGTGAAGATCCTTCCCAGCTCTTAAATCTCTCTCTGCAATTAGGGTTAAGTGCAGGGTCACACAACTAGTAAGTATTAAGTGTCCTGAAGCTACAGTTTGAAACTCAGGTCCCTGCTGACCCCAGGGGCTGGTGCTCTATCTACTGTGTCACCCAGCTGCCTTCAGTTCTAAATCTCAATGCTGTCAGTTCAATGGTAATTGATACTCATGTGCAGAGGCAGAATAGCACATGGCAACTTTGAGTACTGGCAGAGATAATAATAGAGTCCCACCTTCCAGGCTTGTTGTAAGGGCTCAAGTGAGATTGTATCTGGAAAATGCTTTGCAAACTTTAAAATATTATAAAAATCCTAGTTATCACCATTATTTATCACCATCATCATTCTTTTAAGATATCAGGAACTGTCAGTAAGAAATGGAAAATATCACAACAATATATGATCAAAAATGGAGGGTCAGTCACATAACAAAGGGAAGGAAGAGGAATAAGAATTTTATTACATCTACTATGTTTCCAGGTGATGTGCTAAGTGGCTTTACAAATATAATTTCATTTGATTTTTCACAGCAAGTCTGTGATGGAGATGCTTATTATCCCCATTTTATAGTTGAGGAAACTGAGGCAAAGGTTAAGTGGATTTAGAGTTTGACAGCCTTAGAAATGATGGGAGTCCCAACTTTCTCTATTTTATGAACAGGAAAAACCATAACCTGGAAATTTTTTTGCTTGAAGTCACACAGGAAGTAAGCACCAGAATCAATATTCAGATTCAGATATTTTGACTCTAAATTCAGGGCTCATTCCCCACACCATACAGTTAGAGGAAGTTAGAGACCCTAGAGGTTAGGGTGCTAGATTTGAACTCAGAAGACATGAAATCAATTCAAGCTTCAGATACTCAAAAAGCTGTGTGACTCTAGTTAAGTCACTTAACCTTAATTTGCCTCAGTTTCCTCAACTATAAAATAGATATAATAATAATTTAACCCAGGGTTTTTGGTGAGGATCAAATTAGATGTATTTGTAAAGCACTTAGCATAGTACTGATCACAGTGTAAGTTTTTAAAAGACATGTCTTTCTCTGTATACATATATTGTATTTAATTTATATTTTAACATATGTAACATGTATTGTCAACCTGCCATCTAGGGGAGGGGAGTGGGGGGAAGGAGGGGAAAAAATTGGAACAAAAGGTTTGGCAATTGTCAATGCTGTAAAATTACCCATGCATATATCTTATAAATAAAAAGCTATACTAAAATAATAATAAAATAAATAAAAATAAAAATTGGGGAAAAAAAAGACATGTCTTTCTCTTCTGCAATGGGAAACATATTGGAGCTGGTGTCATGACCATTTTGGTCCTAGTTCTGACCTTTATTTGTTGTGTAAACTCTGGACAAGATAAATGAGCCTTGGGTTTTCCACTTCTGAAAATCAAGGGTATTAATATTTGCACTACCCACTTTGCAAGTTTGTCATAAGTCAAATATCTCAAAATCTTAAGAGTGTGAGGTAAAATGGGATTATTGTAATCAACACCTTGAAGCACTGCAAGATCTTTGTTTTCTGAATCCCAAGAAATCATCTTTTGTGCTCTTATTATATTTTAATTCTTTGAAAGCTGATGATGCATGTGTTCTATAAATGGTAACTTTATCATTAACCAAAGATCTGGCTATTCTTGGATTAACTAAGCACTTTGACTAAGCCAGATAACAGAGAGCCTATCCTGGTATTTTCCATGTGGACAGGGCTGTGCTAGGCAGTCATATTGAAAAGGAATAACTTTGACTGAAAAGGCATCTAAGAACCTCCTAGAATGCTTGGCAGCCATGGAGACTTGCAGTGACTGAGAGATCTTAAGATGTCTGGATGTCCTCAGAAGGGTAAGTCCTCCACACGTTCACAGGAGATTAGAAACTTGGCACCCTGCCAGGTTATAAACAGCCCATATGAACCAATTGAAATGACAGCTGTCTTCTCCCAGTGTCTTCTGCTAACTAAGAGACTTTTATGAGAAAAACTCTTTGAGTTCATCTCCACTCCTCTCTCCATGGTGTTCGCTGTGGATGTGAGCCAAATTATGAGACTGAAAATGACTGAACAACATCCAAATGAGAAAGAACAAGAATAGTTTTTTTATTGTTCCCCTATTTTAGCGATGGATAGGGCAAAGGTCAACTTCTAGTTCTGGGGGACCAAGGAAGTCCGGCGAATAAAATCCACAGTTAATCCACAATTCTCAGGTATAATCCATTATATTGAATAAGTCTTTTCTTCAACCTATTGCCAGATTCCCATCTTTCTTTTCCCCTACTTGACTTCCAGTGAAAGTCTTACCTCAAGCTGGAGGAACCAAGAGATAAAAAGGGTTGAGAAAAGGAGCTCCTGGATAACCAAGGACAGCTCATATATAAATACTGTACATCATCACATGTTGGGCTATGTTTCTGAATGCTGTTCCTTGGTCAGCTGGCTCTTTCTGTGACCCAACTGGAATTGCAGAGACAGATTTGGACAGAAACAGATGCGAGATCGGGACACTGCTAGAGATCAATGTACTTTAACAACATGGTCCCACCCCAATCTCTCCCAAATAAATACACACACACACACACACACACACACACACACACACGCACATTACATATATATGTAGCCACATACTCAATCCAGCAGCTTTTGCAAGCACATTTTCTGCTTACCTCCAAGACAATTTCTTTCATTTGGAACTGCCTTTGGGAGACTTTATCAGAAGATACCGGCTCATGGTAAAAGAGGCAGAGCAGGTCATATTTCTTCAGAATTTGCTTGTAGTTCTTCTCATTGAGGCTTATTACCCGGTCCTTCCCATCGTAACTGGGGAAGTTCAGTCCCTCTTCTGTTTTGCAAGAAGGCAGCAGGTAAAAACCTACTAGTAAAAGAGAAACTAGCTTCATTGAGGATGACCCTCTCTGCCTGTCCTTCCCTAGAAATAATCCAGTGCAGTAGAGGATACAAAGGTTATTTGGATACTGTTGGAGACAAGGGCCAGAATCAGTTTACATAAAATTTGTTTTTCTTTTGCCCTTCTGGTGTTTGATCCAAACTCTTTCAGCCCAGTTAACTTTGCAGTTAGGCACTCAGGACAAAGCGCCTCAGACGCTCTCACACACACATGTCCGTGCACAAAGAGAGACAGGCAGAGGAGGCTTGTCAAGCCAAACCCCAGATACCTTACATAGCTTGGCCCAACTCCTGTGTCGTGAGGAACTCCATTTTTAGGATGCAGTTGTTTCAGGCTAAAAATAAACCATGCAATGAATAAAAGGGACAGATATGATACTATTGAGGGATTCGCTGACACTATGGAGGTGAGGGGGAGAAGAGAGTGCACAAATGCATGAGATGGTTATAAAGAACACAGAGAGAAGTGAGGAGAAAAGAGATAAGGTGCTAGTAGCTAATGGAAGTTTTGAAAAAGGATCATAATATACACCAAAAGTATGCGATCTTTGGGTAGACATAAAGAAAATCAGTCAGTGCTTAGAATTATAGATATTTATATCTATTATAGAATTATAGATCTTAGGGCTCATCTAATTCTACCTTTTATTTTACAAATGAAGAAACTAAGGCCTCCAGAGATTCAACAGACCATATCAGTAGTAGGTTATCAGGATGGGAAAATGAATCCAATTTCACAAACTTCACAATCATAACTCTTACACAACAGTCTCCTAATTTTCACCTTTAAGCATGCTAATGCTCAGGCCATAGTTCCAACTATCATTGGTGTATTTTGTGCAATGATGGGATAAAAGAGGGAAGAATTCTTTTTTATAAAAAAAGTTTTACTGATGTTTAATGGTTTTTAACATTGATATCAAATCCTATTTACTCTCTTGTTTTAGTAGAATGTTCCTTTATTTTTAAAAACAAAATACAGTTTAAAAAGATCAAACTGCCAAATGAAATATGTTAGACAATGTATGCCTAAGCATATCTCCCCAACTCTGTTATTAAAAGAAAGAACACACATTTGAGCATCAATCTTCCGAAGTCACAATTAGTCACCACATTGATCTGAATGTTGAAGTCTCTTCAGAATTGTTTTCCTTCACATTATGGTAGTCATTGTTGATATTTTCTCTTATGATTTTATGAATTTTGCTCTATGGCAATTTAAACAAGTCTTTCTGTGTTATTTTTCATCACACAGTTTTCATTTCTTTTTATTATTATTATAGCTTTTTATTTTTAAGATATATGCATGGGTAATTTTTCAGAATTGACAATTGCAAAATCTTTTGTTCCAACTTTTCCCCTCCTTCCTCCCACCCCACCCCCAGATGGCAGGTTGGCCAATACATGTTAAATATGTTAAAGTATAAGTTTATAAACTTATACTTATATACAATATATGTATACATGTCCATACAATTATTTTGCTGTACAAAAAGAATCGGGCTTTGAAATAGTGTACAATTAGCCTATGAAGGAAATCAAAAATGCAGGTGGACAAAAATAGAGGGATTAGGAATTCTATGTAGAGGTTAATAGTCACCTCCTAGAGTTCTTTCACTGTGTGTAGCTGGTTCAGTTCCTTACTGCTCTATTGGGACTGATTTGGTTCATCTCATTGTTGGAGAGGGCCACGTCCATCAGAATTGATCATCATATAGTATTGTTGTTGAAGTATATAATGATCTCCTGGTCCTGCTCATTTCACTTAGTTCATGTAAGTCTCTCCATCCCTTTCTTAAATCATCCTGCCCACAGTCTTCATTTTATTATGAGACAATAATATTTCATTATATTCATAAACCACATCACAATTTGTTTAGTCATTCCCAAACCCATGGTCACTTTGTTTCCAGTTTTTTTTTTGCTTGTTTATTTTGCTACTTCCCTAAAAATACTGGTATTTTTATGGTACTTTTCTCTCTACCTTTGACCTACTTAGGTTATATGATTGGCAACATAGTTCTAAATTGTAATCCATGTTGCACCAGTTCATAATTATTGTTAGTGTTTCAGTGTTCTTCACCTATATATTTATTGCTTCCCACTGTATCCCTTATATTATAACATCATATATTATGTAATGTATACCTTATCCTTAAATACTTTGACCAGATAATAAGATATTAAGATGGCACTCACTAGAAAAGACCCTAATGTTTGGAAAGATTGAAGACAAAAGGAAAAGGGGATGGCAGAAAAGGAAATGGATAGATAGTGTCATAGAAACAATGAACATGAATTTGGGCAGAAAGTCCTTGGAGTGCTATGGTCCATGGGATCAAAGAGTTGGCCATGACTGAACTATTGAACACCAACTCTATCCCCATTGCCAGGGCTTTGAGAGGTCACCAAATGTAGACACTTACTGTTCCACCTCATGAAGAGGGGGAGGATATTCCTTTTCTAAGATGCAGAATGATAAAAATAGGGACATCCTTTCTTTCCCTCTATATAAGGTATACCCCATATATAGGTACACATTGACTCACAACCTGGGGACTCTGTCTGCAATATTTTTCTCCTATCTTGGGGATATTTGAACCATCCAGGACTCCATGTGACTCTACACTAACTTAATGAATAAGACAACAACAGCAACACCACAAAAAGAAATTCTATAGAATCTGTCAGAAACCTGGAGTAGTATCTAAGTTCTCTTATTGCCAGAAAATTCACATTTCTATTCTACTTCCTTCACTGGCTCTGATGAAATTTCCTTATATATAAAATGGGGGAGTAAGACTGAATGACCTCTAAAGTTTTTATCACATCTAAATTTATGATTTTATGGGCCTTAATTCTGCCATTTTGGCCCATTTCCTGCTTTTCCTTTCCTTTTTTTTTTATTCTCAGAGATAATGAACTCATCATTTGAAAATTAATATTTACATACATATGTGTATATATATATATGTACATTTTAAAGAAAGGTTACATTTCTGTTACTGATAAATATGTAAGTATATATAAACATATATCTATATGCATATATGTACATATATAAGAAAAGTTACATTTCTACTATTAATATATGTATGTGTATGTGTGTGTTCATACACATACATATTATATATTTATACTGGACCTGGGATTACATTAGCTTAGGGAACTCAAGATGAATACATTTGTTCTGCCATTGCAGGTTTGCAATTATGTCACAACTTAGAGCTGGAGAAATTCTCTTGGGGCTTTGAGAATTACCCAAGATCACATAGCTAGTATACAGCAATCTGGATTTGAACCTTACTAAGTCTCTTTCTGGATTTAAAAAGCAGTCTTAAGTATGAAGAAGCATGAAAATATTACTTAAATTTCAAAAATTCTCTCTAATTGGTTTATCAGCCCTACCCCCAGCTTGTTTTGGGGAAAATCTACTTTATTTTTTTTTTCAGTTAGATCCCCATGTTTAAGTCTCAAACTGTGCAGTTAATAGGCTTGAACTAAAATCCTGGTAAATAGCTATATTTTCATAGCAACTGCAACAGTATAAAAACACGGACAAGAATATGATAAAGCTTTAGGGATATGTTGAATTTTTTTTTCCTCCTTTCTCCTCTCTTTCCTCATCCCTTCTTTTCCTCTCTTGCTCAGAGGGAGAACCAGGAAGAAAATGATTCAATGGGCTAATGTTGAACAGGGTAAGCTTCCCTGGATAGCACTCTGGGAAGCAAGGAGACAAAAGGTACTCTGTACCAGATTCCACCAGTCTCATCAACTGTGGTCTTCTACTCTATACTCATCTGTTCTCCACTTCAGTCCACTTTAGATGATTTCACCTGATTTGATTAGCACTTTGCTTCTGTTCCTGGTTGGATCTGGCCTGCATTCCCTCCTGTTTTCAAATGCAAGTGGGCTAGTCCCTGATCCCTTCACCTATCAGTTTTTTGACCATATGGCTTCTCCCCAGAAGGAAAATTTTCCAAGATTACCTGAAACTAGAAGACTCAAGCCTTTCTTGTATAGTGTAAGGTCCTCTATATCTTGGTAACAATGTGTCTGGAGAAAGATTCTCTGTCTCTCTGTCTGTCTCTGTCTCTCTGTCTCTCTCTCTCTCTCTGTCTTTGTCTCTGTCTTTGTCTCTCTCTCCCTCTCTCTCTCTCTCTCTCTCTCTCTCTCTCTCTCTCTCTCTCTCTCTCTCTCTCTCTCTCTCTCTGTGTGTGTCTCTGTCTCTCTCTCTCTCATACACACATACAGTTTCTTGATTGATATTAATTGCTCAGGTATATCCAAAAAACTATTGGTCATGTCATTTTAACAGATTTATTCTCTAAGTTTTTTAGTTGTTGCTCAGTCGTTTTTCAGTTATATCTAATTTTCACTTATATCCAATTCTCCATGACCCCATTGGGGTTTTCTTGGTAGAAATATTGGAATGGTTTGCCATTTCCTTCTCTAGCTCATTTTTACAGATGAAAAAAACTGAGGCAAATAGGATTAAGTGATTTGTCTAGTGTCACAGAGCTAATAAGCGTCTGAGGCTTTAAGTGTTTTGAAATCACAAAAATGAGTCTTCCTGTGTGTAGGCCTGATGCTCTATCTACTGCACCACCTAGCTCCACTCCAGAGATAAAATCAAAACTAGCTTTGTTTAGCATAAAGAAGATGTCTGCTTTCCTAAAAGCATTCAGAAGAGATTATAGAATGAGGCAGTTTGGTTCTCACTGTTTTGAGGTCAGGTTTCCAAAACTGTCCTGAATTATCTCATCAGGTGACCTTGATTTAGAACATGTTCCACTTAACAGACTTTCCAAGACATAAACACTGTTCTAATATAGCAGGAGAGCTAGAAATAGAGTGGGAATGAGGAATTATTTCTTTTACCTGAGGTAAGAAAACAATTAGGGCAAGAGTTGGGCATAGAGTTGTCTGACCATAGATGGAGCCATCTCTGGGACACAGAGAGGTCCACTTCCCTCTAAAACCCTGTACCATAATCCTGTAGGGTTTTGAGGGAAGGTAGGATTTAGCAAGAGGGGCACCATGGCTATGAAAGGTAGAGGTGACTGCCTAAGGCCAGGCGATAGAGCCTCATGGAGTTGTGCCATATAGGTCATCCCAGGACCAAAAGGTTCAGAGAATTATAGTCTCTAATCCCAATCTTCCCCCTCTACACACACACACACACACACACACACACACACACACACACACACACACACACACACACACATAGAAATAGTACCCTAGAACAAAGCCCCAGCTGCTCTATTCTCACTAGGACTCTGACTAAACCTAACTCTGCATTTCTCATTTATTAACCAGCAAAAGGGCTATCTAAATCCCAGGCAAATTGAGAAAAGTATCAAGAGGATATTTTTTAAAAATGTCTCAGAACTGGAGCTGATTGGAAGAACAAACCACAAAATGTTATGATTTTGGAGTCCTGAGTAGCAATTCTCTTTCTAAATCTCAGTTCTATTTAAGGTTTTAAAAACTAGAATTTTTACTAGCTTACTTAATTGTTCATGACTTTTACAGTTCTTTTCACACACATAAAATATCAGCATGGGCATTATTCTTCAAAAAATGTTATATTCTATTTCTTATGTCATCATAATATCCCATGTGTCTTCTCCCCTCTCCTCAAGAGCCATCCCATATGAGAAATGGTATTTTTTAAAGAGAGAAAAGTCAGCACAACTGATTGATATTTTGAAAAAGTTTGAAAATAGGAGCACTATGAGAAAGTTGGGAGTATCTTTTTATATCTCTTAATTTGAGTCCTTCTTGAGCTTAATCATTTTGTTAAATTTGCTTTTTAATATTTTTGATTTGTTACTGTTATTTCCATTTACGTTGTTGAAGTTATTGTGTATTTTCTTTTCTTGGCTCTACTTATTTTACTTTGCATAAATTCATAGATATTTTTAAGCTTCTCTCCATCATATTTTTCATTTCTTATAGCACAATCACATTCTATTACAATCATGTCACAATTTATTGTGACAGTCTCCAATTAATGAGCATCTATTTTGTTTCCAATTTTTAGATATTACAAAAAGTGCTTCTAGAAATATTTTGAATTATATGGGGACTTAAAAAAAATCCATGACTTTCTTGAAGTAAGCCTTGTAATGCAGTTTCTAATTTAAAGGATATGAATATTTTAGTTACTTTATTTGTATAATTCCAAGTTGCTTTTCAAAATGGTTATACTGTTTCATAGTTCCACCAACTATGTATTGGGGTGCCTATATTTCCTCATCCCTTTCAACAGTGACTGCATGCCATTTTTGCCAATTTGCAGGATATGAAGTAAAGCCTGAGGGTTGTTTTAATTTGTATTTTTTTATTATTAGTGATTTGGAAAAAAATTTTTGTGGTGGTGAATACTTCTCAGTTCTTTTGAGAACTGTTTGTTCATATCCTTTGACCATTTCTCTATTGGGGAATGGGTGTGTATATGAGTGTGTGTGTGTGTGTGTGTGTGTGTGTGTGTGTGTGTATGCGTGTGTCTATAAGAAGAGACAGACACACACATAAAGAGAGCTTACACATTTCAGAAACTAAATTTTTAGAAAAATTTGATACAAAGATTTTTTTCTCCATTCAACCACCTATCTTCTTATCCTAGAATGTTGTCTGCAGAAATTTTTCAGTTTCAACTAATTAAAGCTATTTTATCTTTTGTAATTACCTCTATCTCTTCTTTAGTTAAGAGTATATCTCCTATTCCCAACTATAACAGATACATAAAAAGTTTCTTTTCTAATTATTTTATTTATTTAATTATTTATATTAATTTCACAAATCCATTTAGAATATCTTATGGAATATGGTATGACTTGTTGGTCTAAGCTTGATTTCTGTTAGACTACTTTCCAGTTTTCTTAGTATTTTTTATGCAAGAGAGATTTTTTCCCCCTGGGTAACTTATGTTTTCTACTTTATCAAACACTGGGTTATTGAATTCTATTGTTTCTGATTTTTCATTGTCTAATCTGTTCCTATGATCTATCTCTCTATTTTTTACCAATACCAGATGGTTTTAATGACTGCTGTTCTTTTTATTATAATTTGATGTCTGGAAGTGTTATTTCATTATTTCTCTTTGATCTTTAAGTCTTTTCATAATTCCCTTGATATTCTAGATCTTTTGTTTTTCCAAATGAATTTTGTTATTACCATATTAAGCTCTGTAAAGTATTCTGTGGTAGATTTTATTATTATACTATTAAAAGTAGGATTACTTTTGACAGTATTGTCATTTTCATTGCATTGGTGTGGTATAGCTATGAGCATTGAATATTCTTCTAGCTGTTCAGGTTGTTCTTTAAGAATCACTTTGTAATTGAATCTGTTTTCTGCATACTTTGGGGAAGCTGATTCACAGATATTTTATGCATTTTGTAGTTATTTGGAATGGAATTTCCCTTTCTATTTATTGCCTCATGTTTTGTTAATATTCTATAGAAATGCTATTGATTTTTAATGATTTATTTTGTAGTTGCAACTTTGCTAAAGCTAATAATTTTATCAAAAAAGTATATTTACCAATTTCCTAGGATTTTCCAAACAAATTGCCGTAGCATCATCAAAGAGGGATAGTTTTATTTTCTCCTTACCTATCTTTATTCCTTGAATTCCTTTCTCTTGTCTTATTGCTATAGCTAGTATTTCCAGAACTATATGGAGTAATAGGAGCCAGAATGGGCACACTTTCTGCATTCTTTTTCTTATTAGAAAAACTTCTAGTCATTTTCAATTATGGACAACCTTTAGACTTCCCTTTTTCCACATCCCTCTCCATTAAACTCATTAAAATTACTGTTTATTCATTTTCACTTAAAGTCTCTTCCTTTCATTTATTATTATATTTTTGAGACAATCAGGGTTAAGTGATTTGCCCAGCCATTCAGTTAAAACAAAAATTATATTTACATGATACTTGAAGATTCATAAATACTTTAAATATGATGTGATATTCATGACTCCCAAGAGTTCCAAGATGTATATACTTCCAATATATCCATTTTTCAGATAGAGATGTCAATGACTTGTGATTAAATATTTTTTCCTTTTAGTAAGTGCTAAAGAGGAGGATTGAAATTGAGGTTTCTCCCCATTTTACATTAAGTGCTTTCTCTGCAATGCCACATTGATTCCTTTATATATCATTTTCTTCTTCTGTAAAATGGGAATATTAAGCCTTCCAGATTGTTTTGAGGATCAAATGAGATAATATTTGAACAACATTTTTAGTACATCACAAATAGAAAGCATCATATAAATGTTAGCTATTATTGTTATAATTGTTATTGAGTCTTTCTCAACATACACTCCCATCCATCCTTCCACTTAGGATCCACTCCCATTCTCCTTGATGACTCAAGTTTATGTTTTTCCTTTCTACTTTGACTAGACTATGACGGGGTGATAATTTGGGAAGATGAAGGGGAATGGGTCTAGGACCACTCTCTTATGTTTGCTGTCACTTTATAACCTCATTACATCAGATTTAAGCTCATTGGCTGCCCTCTCTCAAAATACTCTGTAGTATTCAATTACACTGCCATGGAGAAATATAGGCCTGGTCATGTGGTAGGCACATTTTACCTCAGTCCTAGGTAATGCTTTTAGCTTGGAGCCTGCTTTAGTCGTTCATTTTCAACTCAACTACAAAACAAAACAAAAACAACTCTATTAAAACAGTCAAATGAAAACAATTTAAACAAGCATTATTTTGGGAGATGCTACTTTATACTTTGTGCCTAAGGTATAATTTGGGATTATCTTCATATTTAATAGTTCTTTATTAACTCATCTTAATCTCAATTTGCAGTCAAAAGTACTTCAGGGAAAGGTTTGTCCTTAATATGATCATTATGATCCTGGCTGTGTGCCCTCCTCCTGTCACCTGTAACACAGCAGCCTCCCATGCAAGAAGAGACAGAGGTGAATTGAAGCCAGACTTAGAGGGTGGGCTGTGTTCTAACTTAAAAGCTCACAGGCACTTTTGGCTTTCTGAGCATGACAAATACCCACTTCTATGAATAAATTTAAAAGCTCTCTTTGATCTGACTCCTACTATATTATATTTTGACTTGTATGGTTTACCATGGGAAAATGCATCAATTTCTCTGAGTGAAAGCTTACTCATCTGTAAAATGGGTTTAATAATAACTATATTGTCTCATCCACTAAATTACTTGTGAAGAAAACATTTTGTGAACTTTAAAAGGCTGTAGAAAGGTAACCTCCTTGTATCCCACTTCTTTCACTCCACCAATGGATTTATTGCATTTATAAGCATAACCCTTTATGATTCCATGAAAGACTCCTACCACCTTACTCATGTGGTCTTGCATCTTGTTGAAATGTTAGGAGTAATGCCAGGTTAAACTGGATATTACCAATGGCCACTTACCCAATTCCTCTTTTTGTGGGCAACAGGTAGAAGAGTATGGTACAGGGACTGTGGAGTTGGAAGTTCAAATCCTTTCTCTGATATTTGCTACCTGTGTGACCTTGGGGTAATTATAATTTATTTTAGAATAGTTACATTTTTATTATAAATATAATAGCATCTATTTGAATAAAACAAGAATATAATGCAGTCACTCATCTTTGTATTATTACCTGCTTTCCAGAGACTTTTGGTGTTCCATTGTTTTGATTATATCCAACTCTTTGTGACCCTCTTTTGGTGTTTTCTTGGCAAAGACACTTATCATTTCCTTCTCCAGCTCATTTGACAGATTGAGGAAACTGAGGCAAACAGGATTAAATGATTTGCTCAGGATCATACAGCTATGTCACTTTTTGTTGCTTAATTCAGTGGTGAAAATTTTAGGTACCACAAAAGGCTGGTTGAGGGGAATTAGGTGGTGCAGTGGATAGAGCCCCATGCCTGGAATCTGGAATTTGATTTGAATTCAAATGTGGCCTCACATTTGATCAATTGTGTGACACAGGGCAAATCCCTTAAACTCTTTTGCCTTAGTTTCTTCATCTGTAAAATGGGAATAATAGTAGCATCTACCTCCCAGAATTGTTGTAAAGATAAAAGGGGCTAATAATCATGAAGCACAATATAAATGCACACTATTTAAGTCTATGATGAGGAGGGGAGTGAGGAGAGAAAAATAGAGATTTTGATAAAAGTCACTGGTCCAGATGGTGAGTAGGGAATTAGGAGCAAAGTTACTACACACCAGTTTTAGGGAAGGGCATGTGCACATTCTCTAGTCTTGATCTCCCTCCTGTTTAAAATGCCAATGAGCCCCAGGGGAGTGGAGACTGGTGGCAGCTGTCACACCGTTGTCAACTAATCTGAGTAAACTGATAGACTCACACTTTAGTGGTGGGCTATGGAGCCATTTGCAGGGGTTGGGGTGATATTTCATTAATGATTTTGATTCTAAATGTTTTTTCTTGAAATTATATCATGTCAAATATAAAATGGAGGAGGGCATAAAAAGATGTATATTATTATCTAGATTCCAGGGACCTGACATTTTGTTTAAAAGCTATTATCCATCAAGAAGCAATATTCTTATGAAGTCATCTAGCATTCAAAAAATGTTGAAAATGCACATTTTCTCCAATGTTTTCTCTCCTCTGGGCAGACCTTGGTCTGGAGATGGTGTCAGGTCCCTATTAAGCATATCTTCCTAGATGAGTTAAATCTAAGCTAATTCTAATTCTGAATCCACTGAACCTACAAGCACCAAGTCATTTTGAACTTCATCTAACAGACGTGCCTGAACTCAGGCACGTCTTCTGGCTGTGTTCCCACAAAGCTCAGGACATCAGTAAAGCACATACAGAGAAAGGCAGACATATTCAGGGACCCAGGTCACTGAAGTCAGATTTCTTTTCCATAAGCAGAGTCTTCCTCTCTATTTTTTCTCCATATATAATAGTTCAGTTATATATAAAGTTATATATAACATCAGTTATATATAAAGGATCAGTGTCTCACATGTCAGCAAGGACTGTTTAAATATCCAGATCAAATTCAGCTCTGCATGAGTGGAAATTTTGAAGCAGTCTCCTGGCAGAAATAGCTTCACCAACTCTTTTCCGGCCTCCTTATTTCTACTGCATTGCCTCTCCCATTGTGCTAACAGCATCCCCCATTAGGATTGCACTTCTAGAGGTGGAAAAGAGCTCATAACTCATCAAATCCAATCTTCCCATTATATGGATGTGGAAACTGAGGCAGTAAGCATTAGAAGAAGGATCTTAAGAGCTTGTGCTTTTCCCGACAATATCTCAAGATGCCTTCTAGGAATTTTTATGTAGCATTCTTCCGCCTCTTCTTCATGTTGGGAAATGGGATGGGAGGTGGGAAGAGCATCTGGTCTGTTTCTAGCTCTATTGATAAACCTGGATCTCTGAGAGGACAGCATAGATTTCAGCCCCAGTTCCATTTTATAACTATGACCACAGAGCTCTATTATTCCACTTAAGCTCTGCTATATAAACATTCCTTCTCAATGGATATGACAGGCTTCCATGATTGATCAAATGGTCATCTACTTATTTTATGGATTATTATCATATGTACTCCTCTTTAGATCCACATTTCCTAAATCCAATGTAGTATAATAAGATAGGCAGGAAAACTCAACTACATTTAGAATCAGACTTGACTTGAATCCTGGCTCTCGCATTTATTATGATGAATATTACTAGCATTGTACTTTCAGATTTGCAAAGCACGTTACACATGCTATCTCATTTGAGCCTTATGATAGACCTGTGGAATAGATGCTAAATTTTTTAAAATTCTTTTTTCAACTAAAAAAACAGGTATTTTTTTCTCTCTTTCTATCTCCTAAGCAAATTTTATTTAAGAGAATGATTGGAAAGAATTAGGAATGCCTGATCTACTCCTACATAGAAGAAGAGGAATAATTCCTTAGGTAATAAATACTTTTTCTGAGTATCAAAGGAAAAAGACTCCCAAATTTTAGTTACCCTATCTTGGCTAAAGGTAATTCTTCATGGCTAAAGCATTTGAAGTTAGTGAAATCAGAAAAAAAAAAAAAAAGCTTTCTGATAGAATAAGGGAATGCCAGAGGCTTCTCTTCTATTTTGGCAAATGCTCCTCCCAATGACTGGAAAATTACAGCTCTAAAAGGAAAGGAAAGGAAAAAGACTAAGCATTTATTAAGCATCTCCTATGTACCAGGCATTGTGCTAAATGCTTTTACATGTATTGCGTATTTGATCCAAACCTCTAGAGACTATTTTGGATTTGCTTGAGGGTTATATCTGATGGCTAGGGAGTAAATATATAGGGTACATAGAGTAAATATAAATGGTAAAGGAGTCCAAGGATAGAATAATTTCTATTGCTCTCTGCTGATAATAATGTGGAACTGCAGAATGGGCAATGTTGGACACACCTGTGTATTGAAAATGGCCAAGAATTTATATAAATATATGGAAAGAAATTTCTCATTGGAGTGTATTTGTTTTCTAGTGATCCTATATAAATTTCTATTTTATATTCTACACATGCTTAATAAAACTTTTTTTAATGCTGTGAGCTTTGTGTTTGCAAGAAAAATTGTAAATAATATGAAGTAATGTCAGATATTGATTTTTCTTTAATCCAGGGAAGTGAGAAATCACCTAAAATATATCTGGGCAAGATTTCCATGAGCTGATGTAAAGTGAAGTGGTCAGAACAAGGAGAACATTGTACACAGTTATAGCATATGGCTTGATAAATGTGAATGACTTAGCTATTCTCAGCAATACAATGATCCAAGATAATTCCAAAGGGCTCATGATGAAGAAATGCTATCTGCCTCCAAAGAAAGACCTGATAGAGTCCAAATGTAAATCAAATAATTTTTCATTTTATTTTTAATATTATTTCCCCTTTGGGTCTGTGCCCTTTTTTTACAACAATATATTTTGTATGATTGCATGTGTATAACCCATCTCAAACTGCTCATCATCTTAGGGTAGGGGGAGATGAGGGATAGAGGAAGGAAGAAAATTTGGAACTCAAATTTGAAAAAAGGAATGTTACAAACTGTCTTTACATGTATTTAGGGAAAAATAAAATATTATTAAAAATAAAATACATCTGGGCCTTTGTATTATGGGAGTTTCTAACACACGGCTTACATGCATATAAGACACAGGTCATTTTTAACACCAGTTGGGGTGCCACCCTCCCTTTTTTCCACCACCTGTCTCCCTGAGTCACTGTCCAAGCATCAGCATTTTAGAGTGGGAGGGGTACAGAGGTTAATACCAGTCCAGTTCCCAGTTATTACCAATTCATCATACTATAGGAATGACCTTGGCCTTCAGTAAATAGGCTTTTGTCAAAAACCACATCTTTTTTATTATAGTTCCCAGGGCTCAGACCAGGTCGTGATTTCCAATTGCTAACAGGGACCCATCTGAGGGTAATGGAAAGGAATACTAGATTTCAAAGAGAAATCTTGCCATTTCTGTTCATTTCTTTCTTGCTTTCTCATCAGCCCAGTGCCTGACACACATTTAGTAGGCATATAATAAATATTTGTTCCTACTAGGGGGATTTGTTGGAAGGAAATAGCCATTTTAAATTTATACTGCTGCTTACCCCTCAAGATGTTTGATGAATGTGAATAAAATAATCCTTGTGTTTTATGAGCAGGTTGGGTATTTCTGTAGGTTACTTCACATAGGAGAAAACTGGGAGAAAGGAGAAAATACTGAAGAATAGGATGGAATTGGGGCCTCTGCGGTTTGTGGAAGATGCTGAGGAGCAGAGGCTTGAAGGGGAAGAAGACAGAGGTTTGATTTAGTTATTTAGATGAAAAGGAACATCGGATTATAGTGGTTACCTTGGTGCTATGAAGATAGAGGGAGGGAGCAGTGTA
Organism: Sminthopsis crassicaudata; assembly: GCF_048593235.1. Lineage (NCBI taxonomy): Eukaryota > Metazoa > Chordata > Mammalia > Dasyuromorphia > Dasyuridae > Sminthopsis > Sminthopsis crassicaudata. The sequence goes on from NC_133620.1 coordinate 434,691,610, forward strand.
TCAGTTAGAAATGTTGGTATTCAAATTAATTTGGTCTCTTACTCAGGAGGTGAAATAATGCACCCCGTTCTCATTAGTTTAAGGTCATAGAGTTAGAGACAGAATGAAAGTCATGGAGTTTAACCTTTCATTTTGTAAATGAGGAAACTGAGAGGTTAAATACAGCTTTCCCAGACTTACACAGCTAGTAAATTTAACCCAGGTCTTCCAGAACTCAACACCAGCACTTTATCCATTATACCATATGTGCCTCCTTGTTTGGAAAAGGCAACAGCATTGCACACAAGGACATATTTGGCAGTGTAGAAAACTTGGGAGTATCCCTGGGTCTCTCAGAATCTCAGCATTAGATGGGACTTTACAGGCCGCCTTGTCCAACCTGGACTTGTGCAATATTCTTCTTCTATTTCTTTTTCCTTTCCTCTTCCTTCTATTCTTTCTCCTTCTCCTCTTCCTCTTCTTCTCCTTTATCATCATCATCACCACCGTCATCATCTTCTCCTTCTCCTTATCATTACCACAGCTAGCATTCACTTAATGTATGTCAACTCACTTTTTACTACAACATAGATGATATTATTATCCCCATTTTATAGATGAGAAATTGAAGGTGAACCTTTCCCAGGATCATACCATTTATAAGAATCTGGGACCAAATTTGAACTCAGGTCTCCAGAGCTCTCTATCCACTTGACTATCTTGCTGCCTCTACTTATATTATTAAACACTTTATTCATATAGAGCATATTATTTCAAGAACATTTATGGCTGCATTTATTAATTCATTATAGATATGCATTTATTAGGTGTAATTATTATTGGCAATAAGAAGAGATTGTTTTTAAAGTGTCCAGAAATCTGTTTCAAATCATGTTATCCTCCTTCTTGTTTCATCTCCAAATGCATCAGATGCAGCTGAGTGAGATGGCCTCTTTCCATACAAAATGTCTGGGTCTCATCTGTGACACTGAGCTCTTGGGCATGTGTAGAAATTGCAAAAAGACAGATTTTGGCTCAATCTAAGAAAAACCTCACTAACAAGTCATCCAACTTCTACTTGAAGCTCTCCAGTGAATGAGATTCTATTGCCTCCCTAGGCAGTGCAACCCACACTTGGATAGTTCCAATTATCTCCCTTCTCTGAAGTCAGAGCTTGGAAGCCCTCCCCTTCCATTGCTACTTATGGAAATTGCATAGGTATACATGAAAGTATACATGGAAGGTTCTAAGGCAGAAGATTCCAAAAAAGCAAAGTCAGGGTGTTTGGCAGGAGAAGGGACATGTCTGGAGAAGAATCAGCCTATTGTAAGAAAGACTATTTCCAAAAGATTAGTTTTTGTGGTCTACCACAAAAACATTCTGTCACTATAAAGCCCAATATAAAGTCTCTCTTTGTTCTCAAGCAGAATTTGGATGACTATGTCTGACATGTTCTTATGGGCAAAGACATGTATATACTATGCAGCATGTCATACATTAATGTGTATTCATTATCAGTATCATAATGAATCTGTATTGCAATGTGAGAGAACTTTGGAGTAGAACTATGGGATGAAAATATGAGAATTAGCCAGGTTTTAAGTGGTCATCTCTTCTAATCCATATATTAAATATGGATCTTCTTTCTAATACTCCTGACAAATTCATTCACAAATACATAACTGAAGTATGTCATAAATATAATTTCAGACTCTTTTGGCAGCTTAGCTCAAGTACAAAGTATTCATTCTTACCACAACTACCACAGGGAAGGGCATAGATTTTAAAATACCAAATAGAACCTTCTGGGCTTGTGGGAAATATTTGGTGGATGATGGAATAGTTGCCCTTGCAAAGTTCCATCCTGTAGGCATGGCCTACATAACCCTTGTGATAATAGTTCTTTTAGCTAATTCAGTGTATATTTACTTTTCAGCCTAGGAATTCTTAATCTTTATTTGAGCTACAAACATCTTTGGCAATCTGGTGGAATCTATGGACCCCCTTCTCAGAATAATGTTTTTAAATGTGTAAAATAAAGTACATAGGAAACGAATGATATAGTCAAAATATCAAAGAAACAAGTCATGGGCTGCAGATTAATCTAATCATGGTTAGTTTTGTTTTACAGTCACTGGAAGATGAATAAAGACATATAAAAATTCACATTATGGAAATTAAGGGCACGATGCCCTCCCATAACCTGGAAAATCCATGTATAATTTTTGACTCTACCTTTATATCAAAGAAGTCTGAATTATTATGACATTACAAGATAAAATATGTTGATATTGCATAATGCCATGCATATGTTTCTTGCATTTCTGAGTTTCCAGAGTTTTTCTGTGTCATCTACTTGCCTTTGCATGTCCTCTACAGCTTCCATAAAACTTTCCCAAAATTCCCATTTAATTTCTTATGCCAACCCACAATATACCAAAACCACTGGGGAAAGTTGTGATGGGGAAGGGATAATAGTATTTCTTTATTTGAATCCAAGCTCACCTTTTGGTTTCTATTACCAGTATCACTGAGTTAAAAGCTATTTTTTTCTCATTAATTTTGCTGATGTTCTTTGATGATTGATTCTAGGAAATCCTGCATTCCCATTATTTTTCCTTTTCCTTATGACAGGAGTCCTGATGTCTTTCTTTCCCCATTATGATCCAACAGTTTTTTTTATCCTGAAGCATCACCATTTACTTCCGATTGTTTCTTACTCTAATTAGTCCATTTTTAATAGTTTATTTTAAGGAAAGGACCCAAGCTGATCATATTCATTCTTTCATTCTTTTCAGGACTTGCTACTGTCCCTGCTGGTTTTTCTCCATGAAATCCCTTCTTCTTGATAGTTACCCTCTCCTTCCCTCTCTTGCTTTCAGGTTTCCTTTATGCGTTGTGTTTCTTCATTAGAATGTAAGCTCAACAGAATGGCAGGAAATCATTGTACACAGCAACAAGATTATACGAGGATCAATTCTGATGGACGTGGTTCTTTTCAATAATAAGATTCAAGCCACTTCCAATGATCTTGTGATGAAGAGAGCCAGAGAAAGGACTGTGGGAACTGAGTGTGGATCACAACATAATATTTTCACTCTTTTTGTTGTTGTTTCCTTGCATTTTGTTTTCTTTCTCATTTTTTCCTTTTTGATCTGATTTTTCTTGTGCAGCAAAATAATTATATAAATATGAATACATATATTGGATTTAACATATATTTTGGCATGTTTAACATATATTGCATGACACGGGGATGGGGAAAAGGGGGGAATTTTGGAATAAAAGGTTTTGCAAGGGTCAATGTTGAAAAATTATCCATGCTTATGTTTTGAAAATAAAAAGCTTTAATAATTAAAAAGAAAAAAGAATGTAAGCTCAATTCTTACCTAGTCTTAATCACTTGAGTGGGTGTTGCCTCAGTCAAACTGAGACCTGTTAAAAACCTTAGCTTAAAAAGGTCAAGATCTTCCACTGCATCCAGGGACATCTCCATTCCTCCTGATCTATAAATTGACACTGGTTCCAGATGGCTTTGAAGGAGAAAGTGAGACCGATGATTTTGCCCATCCCTCCCTCACTCAAATCCAATTTATTTGCATGCCATTCTATCATCTCCCTCACGTCATGGTTGTCTTTGAGAATGAAAGACAAAAACAACAAGGTCCCAGGGGACAAGGGCTTTCTTGTATTTGTATTCCCAGTGCTTAGCAGAGTACCTGGCACATAGTAAGAGCTTAATAAATGCGTGTTGACTGACTTATTGACTATTAAATTACAATGAGAATATTTTTAGTACTTCAAGACATCTATGATATAATATGACAAATATTAAAATTAAAATTGAATTCTGAATTTTCCCCCCATAATTTAGGTTATGTATGTATGTATGTACATACATAACCTAAATCAGATTGCTTGCTGTTAGAAGGAGGGGGGAAAATTCAGAATTCAATTTTTAAAAATGAATATTAAAATTGTTTTTACATGTATATGGAAAAAAATGAAATACTATTAAGACTAAATACTAAAAGGCTATTTTTAAAAAGGAGAGAGATCCATGATATCAAATGTGCCTCATTGCCAGTTCCCAACACCCATTCCCATACGCATTAGTAGAGTCTTAATGGAATACTGCTCCTTCTCAAAACAAAACAAAAAACCTTTGCTTGTTCTCCAACAGTGTGATAATCCTTTTCGTGCTTAGCTAAGCTTGTCCTCCACTGACAGACACAGCCCACGCCTTAGGAGGTAGTCCACATGAGTTACCATAGTAAAGGCACACACACACACGTACACACACACATACACATACACTTTTCAACCATGGCCAAGATGGTGATAATCCTCTCTGCACTTGCCCAGGCTACTCCTTTAATTACAGACACGGCCCATCACCAGAACTCTTCCCAACTTGGCAGAAACATCCACAAGTTCATTTGATTATTGAATATTCTGTTTTTTTCAATCTTGTCCCTCTTTCATTTTCTCCTAGCTAACTTTACCCTCTTTTCCTGGGCTTCAGACTTCCCCTTAGTCTTCTACAATTCACTTGAGAAGGAAGGACATAGACTATAAAGCAGGACAACTTGGAAGGTTACATGTTAAATTTATTCAATATTTATAACAAACTATGTAGTAGAGATAGTGAGTTTCGTGTACAATTCATTGTTTTTGCTCTGCTTTCTATATGGAAATTTCTATTTTATTTAATATTTAAAAAATGCAGATAAAAAAATTAAACCACACAATAAAACATGGTTATTCTTTGGGTCATCCTCATCATCTTCCTCTGGATATTCTTACCTAACTTATCAATGCCCTTCCTAAACTATGGTACCAAAGACTAAAAACAAAACAAAACAAAACAAAACAAAAAAAACATAAGCCTAACCATAGCATTCCATCTTACTTCTCTTCATGTCTTTTAATCAGGGAAAATATCGTAGAATTTCCCCTATTCCAAGCACATTAGGAAACCTAATCCTGTTTTGCTTTTAAGATTTTTAAAAATTTGTTTGTGTGAGTTTTTGTTGTTGCTATAGTTTGTTTATAATACTTTCTCTAGTATTAGAGTATATCTATAGATAGACATTGATAGAATAATAGATTGACAGATAGACAAATAGACAGACAAATAGATATATGATAATATAAATAAATAGATGATAGATAGATAGATTAATTGATAGATGATAGATAGATAACAGATGATAGATTGATAGACAGACAGATAGATAAATAGATATGCAATAGAAGATAGATAGATGGATAGATAGATTCCATCTCTATTATTCTGTGGCTGGACAGTTTTTAAAAGACAATTTTGTTTTTGTTTTTGAAGATGTAGGAACTTTCTATTTATCCCTAGTCAATTTTGTCAGTGACATGGTGATATGGATAGAGAGCAGACTCTGAGGCAGGAAGAGCTGGATTAAAAATTTCACGTTGGACACATCTAACTATATGCTACAATTGCTGGTCTGTTCTGCTGATTCTAGTTTTATACCAATTAATATCAGATATATAATTGTTCTGCCTCAATAAATTGATTCAATTTGATTATCCCCCTGATTATAGATGGTTAAAATCTTTTTGCCATCTAAGTCTGGCATCTAATGCATTAGTTACTGCTATCTATTCCAGAAAATTTGGGATCAGTAACATACATGTATGTATTTTATATAATAAATACTATTTGCATATTAACATATTTTACTTTTATATATTATGTGTATGAGTTATAAGCTTCCATTTGGCATTTATGGTAATAATTTTCAGCATTACAAACACCAATTTATCCAGTACAGAATAGGAATAGACTGGAAGATAGGAGAGAGATGAATGGGCATAGCAACGGTTTAGGTAAGGAAAGGAGAAAATGAAGGAACTTCTAAAAGTGATTTGTTTTTTAAAGTAATAGGTAGAATATTAAATTTATAAAGGCAGAATCTCATGTTTATCAGTGTTTCCTCCTTCCCATTCTTAGTTCACATGTCCATGGGCAGATGCCATTTTATAAGGCTGAGGGAAGTCATGAGTATGGGAATGTTATGGCTACTTTCATATAACAAAATAAACAAAAATAAGGGCTTTTTCCCTCCTCCCACTTGTTTTTGTTATTCAGTCATTTCTGTCATATCCAACTCTTTGTGACCCCATTTGTTTGTTTGTTTGTTTTTTAGCAAGGATATTTTAGTGGTTTGCCATTTCCTTCTCCAGCTCATTCTACACTGGAGAAAGCTGAGGTAAAGAGTGACCTGCCCAGAGTCACACTGCTGGTAAGTATCTGAGATCAGATATAAATTCAGGAACATGAGTCTTCTTCAGTTCAGGTTCGATATTTTATCTATTATGCCATTAACTTCCTCTCCTATTTGTGCCTCCTTAAAAAAAAAAAAGTCCAGCCACAGTTACATTGGGAAGTATACATGATATCAATTTGGTCTCCTTGAATGAATCCATGAGTCAGTGTTGTTCACTGGAAAGAACCTGAGATAGGTCATCCAGAAACCTGATTTCTAGTTTTGACTCCGCTACTAATTAAGTATGTAGTCAGGAGAATATTATTTGGTAGTTCTGTGCCTCAGTTTCAACATCTGTGGAAAGGGAATAGATGATCTGTAAGGGGCCTCCTCACTCTGACATTTCATGGTTGGGTACCTAGGAGGATGTCATTAATTATGGATATTGTACCTTCCAGTCTCATCTATTATTTACCCTGTGCCTGCAAAAGCTTTAGGATTGTGATGAGGATACTTGGTAAAGGTCATCTGATAAGGAAAAATATCATGATGGCTGATGGGGAAAATTCTTCCCAACCAAAGGCTACTTAATCTCTTTTCCAAACTACATAGCTCCTACCTGGTTGTGGACAGTCTGGCAGATGTTGAGGTGTTTTTCTTTAGCTAAAATGCTCCACCCAGTGGACAAGTTGGAAAATGGTCCCTTTGTCTATTGACCATGGTTTTAGATACATTCCCTCCTGTGGTAAACCAACCCAGCTTGGGCACTGGGAAGCCCAGAGCTGGCTAGTCCATAAAAAGAAATTGAAAATGCTAACGTCTATCACTGGATGGCGACACTACACAGAATACAAGTGTTCACTGTGAGAAGCTGGTGAAATAGATCTCTTTGATCTTAGAGGTATAGGGTCCTGAATCTGAGAGTTCTAAGAAATTCTGAGTGATCAAGTGTTAGCAAACAGTTTTGATTGTGCATCCTTATGAATTAAAATAATTGAGCATACACCCTCAAAATGTGTATCTTTATAAATTATGTTCATGTACTATTACAATAATAACTCTCTATATGTATGTATTTATATGTGTGCACGAGTATACATATATATGTATACACATGCACATATATATTATAAAGCTTGTAGGAAAATTTGAATTTTAAATGGAAATATTTCATCCAAGGATCCAAGATTTTTGAGTAAAGAAGCAATATGGTCAGATGAACACTTTAAGAAAATATTTTGGTGGCTGTGACAGCAAGTGGAGCAGTGTGATAGAGCCTTGGACTTGTAATTAGGACATTTGCTAGCCTCAGTCACTGGACTTCCGTCTGCCTCATTCTTCTCACCTGTAAAATGGGAATTAGTTGTAAATGAGTCAGGGAAACTAATGAGGAAATAATTATAGTAGTACAGGCAGGGAATGATGGTCTGAACTAAAGTGGTATTTGTGCGAGCTATTGTGGAGATAGAAATGGTAAGATTTAACAATTGATTGTATACATAGAATGAGGGGAAGAGAGATGAGAATGACACAGATTTTGAAATCAGGTCACTGGAAGGTTATAGGGTTCTTAATAGAAAGAGGGATTTTTGGAAGAAAGGAAAATTTGAGTAGAAGGATAAAAACAGATGATGAACACAACCCAATCGTAGTTGAAACTGTGCTGTTTGAGTTGTTTAAGCTGTGTATGACTCTTTGTGATCCCATCTGGATTTTTCTTGGCAAAGATATTAGAGTGGTTTTCCATTTCTTTCTCTAGCTCATTTTATAGAAGAGGAAACTGAGGCAGACAGGGTTAAGTGATTTGCCTTAATGGCGGAGGCCAGATTTGAACTCAGGTCCTTCTGATTCTAGGCTTGGCACTCTCTCTACTGAACCACCTACCTGCCAAAACTTAAATCTGCACCAAGGATTTTTGGACATACTATAGTTCTTTAAAGCCTTCAAAGTACTTTATAGGTATCATCTCATTTGATCTCCACAACGACCGTCAGAGGAAACTGAGGCAGACTTGTCCAGAGTCATATAGCTGGTGTCTGAAATAACATTTGTATGTGGCTCTTGCTGACTCCAAGCCCAGTGTGCTTTTCACAAAGCCAAATTGCCTCTTAAAGTATAACTATCTAAATAAAGAATTCCAGGAAAAGGGGTGAGAAGAGGATTGGAGGGGGGGGCTGGAAGTGAGGAGAAAGTTGTGATTCATCTGGATGGAAAGTTCCATCCAAACTCAAGCCAAGCAAAAGGACCCTGAAGTGTCAATCAAATGAAAATCTAGGTTGGACAGTCATTCTAGCTTAGAGAGTTCAGTTATAATGTTTTCTAGAGCCAGGCAAATCATCTACTTTATTTTCCTATGGCTGCTTTACCTAAGAAATTGTATTTACAGCCCACCCGCCTTCTCTTTAAGTTAGTGTTCTGTAGAGAAGATTAAGCCAAGTAAGTGCATGTGCTTGTCCTGATGAATAATTACAGGAGATACAATGGGCTGCCTCTCTAAGGAGGTGGTCAGTTTGTCTCTCATTAGAGATCTCCAGGCAAAGATTGAATGACCACTTATTGGGGAAGGTCACAAAAGGAAGCCTTATTGGAGTGCAGCTTGAACTAGTTGGATGCTGAGACCCCTTCGCACACAGAGCTTCCATGATTCTGTAACTGAGTAGAGATGAAAAGTTGGGACTGTGTTTCTAGAGGCATAGACTTTGGGAAATATTGGTCTTTAGAAGACAGTAATATAAACAAACAAATAAATAAATGAACAAATAAACAAATAGATAGATAGATAAACAACCAAAACAAGCAAACACACACACACACATACACACACACACACACACACACACACACACACACACACACATATATATTTGCAAGGTGTAGTAGAAAGGGCATAGACCTTGGACTCAGGAGAACTTGTATTTGAATCCTGCCTCTGATGCTTATTAGCTAGGTGACTGGATAAATCATTTAACCTCTCTCAGGCTCAGTTTCCTCATCTGTAAAATGGGGCCCTTTTATCATCAAGGGTCCAAACTAATCATTTCCAGAGAGGGTATGCTATAGGATGATGCCATTGTTAGGTTCTTACTAAGTGCTAATGAGATATTAGGTTCTTACTAAGTGCTAAGTCAGTACTTGACAATTCTCTAGTTCCAGCCTTTACTGGGAGTTTTACTTGTGAATTCCTGGGGAGGAGCTTGGAGCTTGCATGCTTAGGAGGAGCAAGTTCATTGGTTGAAGTGGTTCTTCCCAGAAGCCCTTGCATTATCCCACGCCCATTCTCTGGGAGGATAAAAAAGGGCAGCTCTGGAGGAAAAGAGAGTTTTGGCTGGACAAGACATGAGGCTGCTCTCTGCAGGAAGGGAAGTCGGCTCTCTAGAGGAAGAAGAATCTGTCCGAGAGATTTGAGTTGACACAGCAGATCTCCTCCCAGAGAGACAACAGCACGTTACAAATTGGCGTCCACAACATGGGGCAAGGACTTTTGCTTATCCTGACAAGGACTTATTCTGAGCCCTTCAGAGGAGCTAGACTGGACCATCGCACTATCCAAGAGCACTTTCCAATTATTTAAATCTAAGTTTATTTTTATGGCAAGTGTTTTGTAATTTTGCTCATATAATTCCTGACTTTCCTTTGGCAGATAGATTCCCAAATATTTTATGCTATCTGCAGTTATTTGAATGGAATTTCTCTTTTTATCAATTGTTGTTGGATTTTGTTGGTGATATATAAAAACTCTGAGGATTTATGTGGATTTATTTTGTATCCAGCAACTTAGCTAAAGTTGTGAATTATTTCTAATAACTTTTTATTAGAATCTCTGGGGTTCTCTAAGTATACCATCATAGCATCTGCAAAGAGTGATAATTTGGTTTCCTCATTACCTATTCTAATTCCTTTAATCTCTTTCTCAACTCTCATTGCCAAGGCAAACATTTCTAATACAATATTGAATAGTAATGGTGATAGTGGGCAACCTTCTTTCACTCCTGATCTTACTGGGAAAGGTTCCAGTTTATCCCCATTACATATCGTGCATACTGATGGTTTTAAATATATGCTCCTGACTATTTTAAGGAACAGTCCATTTATTCCTATATTTTCAAGTGTTTTTAGTAGGAATGGATATTGCATTTTATCAAATGCTTTTTCTGCATCTATTGAGATAATCATATGGTTTTTGTTCATTTGATTATTAATATGGTCAATTATACTAATAGTTTTCCTAATATTAAACCAGCACATGCCATTATATATTATTTTATATATTTGTATTTATTATCATGAGTTATTTCTTGATATAACTGCTGAAAATCATCTACTAGAAAGTCTGAGAAATATGAAACAATGAAGAAGTATATTTCAGCCAATCCATTACTAAATTTTTATTAAGCACTTATTATTTATTAAGCACTACAAGACCTGCAAGACAGACAGTTTTGTTCTCGAGGGAAATAGCATGTAATTCACCAGGTACAAAGTATAGATAGAGAAGATGGAAACTTATCTCAGAGGGGAATATTGTTATCCCTTCCACATTATAACTTTTCCCATCAAAATGTTGATCTATCTCTGGTCAGTATAAGAAATTAAATGAGAATTGTTTGGGAGTTTTGCAGAAGATGTGATGACATGCAAAGGGCAGTAGATGACAAAGAAAAAGTACTTTAACTTAACATTGATCTACATACAACCTGTGTACCAAATATTTAACCCAGAATTTACAATAAGATTCTGCAAACATCTCATAAAAGAGAAGAAAAATTCAGACTTCTCTGGTACAATAGGAGGATTAAAAAATGTTATGCAATTTTCCAGATCATAGAAAAGGTGTTCTGCACTCCTAATCTCTTCAATTGTAGTAGAGAGAACAGTATGTAAATATCCAACTCGTTCTATAGGTTCTCAATGTTCAAAAAATCCTAAATTTACTGGATTTTAGACAAGAGATAGATGTAAAATCTATATGGGGATGAACAAAGTCACTTTTTTTGAGACTCAGTTTCCTCATGTATAAAAATGGAGAAAATAATAGCACCCACTTCACGTGATTTTCATGTAGGTCAAATGAGATGCTCCATGTAAAAGCCTTTGTAGCCCCCTTAAGGACTACAAATAAATGTCAGTTATCATTAGAATTAGAATTGGCCTTACCCATTTAAAATGTCTATAGCAGCAGCCAAGCTGTCAAATTCACCAACTCTGTCTCTGATTCAAGACTTCTTAATCTTGGTTGTATGTCATAATTCCCTTTGGCAATATGAACCTTTTCTTAAAATATTTTTAAAATGTATTAAATGAAATAAAGAGGATTACAAAGAAAGCCATTGAAATATTATTATCATTAAAAAAATAAGCAAGTTCATAGATCTAGGTTAAAAATTACTGATCTACTTTGATTAAACTACAGGCTTGTATGATCTATAAAGGCCTTTGATTTTATAACATTAGGAAATGAAGGTATGTTTGGAAATACACAAATATATTTTAATTTTAATAAGCCTTCCATTGCACACCAGGACATCCCTAAGCTCAACAGGTAGGATTTCACATATCAGCAAATCCATTGAGCCATCCAAATAAGGTTCACACATTTTGTCTCTTGTATTCCTCTCACTTATATTAATGGTTATGGTCTTGGCCAACGCTGTCTTTTTGTTCTTATTTGAAAATCATTCTGCTAATGGTGACATTGTGCATATATGAGAATGTGGCTGAACTACAAATGTGTAACTGGAGTACTTTCCATGCTGGACACATGTAAAGTTAGCCCTTAGGTTTTGAGGCTATAGCTGCTGCCCATAAAGTGTGACCTGGCCTCGTTGGCTCATGAGCTCCAAGACAACTTTGCACCAATATGGCAGCCCTATCTCCTGTGCCTGCCTGCCAAGCATTCCCAGAATCCCATACCTCTGTCATTCTTCTCAAAGTTATGCTTTGATGTAGTCCCTAGATCAAGGTTAATGCCCATCTTACGTCAGTAGCTCATGCTGGAAATTCTCTGGAACCCTTGTCATCTTCCCTTTTCACATGTCTGACCCAATAGAGTTTTAATACTTTGGATGAATATTTTGCATGATTTTGGAAGATTGACAAGTGTTTGCACTAATAAACCAAATCTATAGGGCAAATTTAACTTATTTTAAAAAATTAAAAATATTTTTTAAAGTTTAAAAAATAATGCTTATTGAGGATTTTGGAGTTTGAAAAGTATTTTTGTCCCAATAAACTTGTAAGGTAGTGCCTACAATTATTATTTTACAGATGGTATAACTTGGACTCTGAGACTACTTGTTAAATAAATACACATTCAATTCATTCATAGATGATGTAATTTGTTCAAGGTCACTTACTTGTTAATACATCATACGATCATAGATTTAGACTTAAAAGGGAACTTACAGATTATTTAGACTAACCCTCTCATAGAAACCCAAAATTGAAAGGAGCCCTGAATGTCATCTAATCCCACCTGTAAATAAGCAAAACTTCCATCTGCAACATGTGATGAGTTGTCTTTTTTTTTTTTTTTTTTTTTTAACTAGAAGATACCTCATGAGGTAGCTCACTCCACTTTGGGACAGTTCTAATGTGCTTCCTTTTCACTTTCAACATGACTCTTCATGGAGGAACCAGTAATCAAACCCTAGTTCCATGATTCTCATATTTTATCCATAACATTCATGACCTTAAACCAATACATGAACATACACATGCATTTATGAAAATGGATCACAAAGCTGGTGGGGAAATCTTGTCAATTCCATCTATATCATATCTCCTGCCCCAATCCTCTTCTCTCCACTCACATGGCCACCATCCTCACCCAAGTCCTCATCAGTTCTAATCTGACTATTGCAAGAACCTCCTCATTGGTAAGAGCCTCCTCATTGGTGTCTCTGAGTCCAGTCAAGCTTCTCTTCAATCCCTTCATACACAGCTCTCAAAATGATATCCCCAGAGCCCAGAACATTCTGATTGCCCCTAGCATCAAACAAAAGTTTTGATTTGGAATTTAAGCCCTTTATCAATTAAACCCAATCTACATTTAATATTTATTTATTTATTATAATAATTATTATTCCTTTCTCCACAGTCATGATTTGTTCAGTCATTTTCAATTATACCCAACTTTTCATGACCCCATTTGGAGTTTCTTGACAAAGAAAGGTTTGCCATTTCTTTTTCCAGTTCATCTGACAGATGAGGAAACTGAGGTCAACAGAGTTAAGTGACTTGCCCAGGATTACACAACTCATAAGTGTCTGGGATTGGATTTGAATTCATGAAGATGAATCTTCGTGGCTCCAAGCTTGATGCCCTATGTCCTAGGGTGACACCTATGGCACCCACACGCAATGTTCTAGTCAAATAACCTCCTTCTTCTTTACACATGGCATTCAAACTCCTGTCTTGGTGGCTTGGTGCTGTCCCCTATGCCTGGAAAATTCTTCCTCCTCAGTTCCACCTCAAGCACCTTTGGCTTCCTCCAATGCCCATTCAAGTCCCACTCCTTCTTATACATAAGGCCTTCCTGAGCATCCAGGCTAGATTCTAGTGCCTTCCCACTTAAGAAAGTCAAGAAAATTTGTCTTATCTTGGCCATTTACTAGCTTTGTGACAGTGGGTAAATAACCTACATCTTTCAGTCTCAGTTACCTTATCTGTAACATAAAGATAATAATATCACCCATCTCACAGAGTGCTTATGAAGATCAAATGAGAGAACATGTTTTTGTAAACTTTAAAGAACTATTTAATTTTTAGTTGTTAAAAAAGCGGAATCTTTTATTATTTTACTGATGATTTCATCCAGCAAAGAGTGTAAGACATCATAAGATCAAGACTCTCCTGAACTGATTCTGACTAGGAAAGAGAAATTAGGGGTCACTATAGAAATAACAGGAACCCTGGCAAGAAGTGAAGTCAACATTTTGGGATCTGTGATTGAGTGAGTCATGTAGCACACATGTGTCTTAAGTTTTGGAAATGTGGGTTTCTAGGAGTTCCCCAAACTGACAATTAGGCAGTACATTCTACACATGTTATCATTCAATTCTCAAGCAACTCCTTGAAATTATTCTTCATATAGATGAGCTAACTGAGGCTTACAAAGATTAAGTGTACTGACCAGGTCACATAACTAATAGAGATGAAATTAAAATCCAGGTCTCTTGAAGTTCAACACTTTCTTTTTTAGAATTAAATTATTTTAGATTGTTTTATTGATGTCTTTATATTACACATTTTTACCCCATGTCTTCTGGTCTAACACTTTAAAAAATTATAATGTAAGGTCAGAGTCTATTTTCTTCTACAAGGAAAGAAAGTATAAGATGGATGGAAAATTCTCAAAAAGTGAAATTCTGATGATACACACACAATTTATTGTAATAAGAAAGAAAAGATTTTTAAAAAAAAAATCACTGTAACTGGGAAAGCTAGGTGGCACAGTAGATAGAGCACCATCCATAAAGTCAGGAGAACCTGAGTTCAAATATGGTCTCAGATACTTAAATACTTCCTAGCTGTGGAACCCTGGGCAAGTCACTTAACTCCAATTGCCTCAGGGGGAAAAAAGAGATAATAATAAAAAAAATATCACTGTAACTATACATGGACATGACAGAACAACCTTGAATTTAATGAGAAGATAATTAAGAATAATTATAAAAGTTGCAATGATAAAATTTTAAGAAAAAAGTTAAAAACGTAAAATTTCAGGAAAAGGTAAAGCTCATAATGATCCCTTACTCAACTAAAAAAGTGCTTCCCCTTTAAAAAATGCTTATTCTTTTAACTACGTTGGGAGTTAAAGGAAAAATCATAGGAGAAATAATAATGCTCAGAATGAATGCATCTATGATAATGGATAACAGAGTGGAGATAGAAATACTTAGCTCCTATTTTTCTTTTGTTTTCTGTTCCAAATATGTATACTAATATCTTTAAATTTTTAGTAATTGGATATATTTTACAAAGAAATTGGCATCTCAAATAATCAGAAAAATATTAAGAAACATATAGGGATTTTCCTACAAGACAACTTTGGAACAATATGGCAGCCCATGTCATTCAGCTCTAATGAACAATATCATAGGTTATCAAATAGGACTAATGAAAATGATCGCTGAGGCATGGTCTAAAATATCTTTTTTTAAGCAAAGAATAGGAGATATAACCCAAAGCTGCAGATAGGGAAATGTCCCAATTTTCAAAAGAGAGAGAAAGGGAAATTCTCAAAACTATGGGTTAGCCTGGGCACAATTCCATGTAGTAGTATAACTCCAGGGATTAAGCAAGCTGAGGACGATGGCTTTCTTGAGTCTGGGGGCTCTGAAATACAGTGGGCTATTCTGGTAGGGTGTTCACATCAATTTCAACCTAAATATGGTGAGTCCTTAGAAGTACCCCCAACTTGCACTCCAGGTTACCTAAGGAGAGGCAAAGTAACCAGATTAGAAATGGAGCATGTCAAGGCTCCTAAATCTATCAGAATGGGACCATTCTGGGTCAATGAACTTGATTTTAATTGAAGTTCTGACTTTCTGTAATGCATTCTTAAGGGAATAGTTTTTTTTTTAATATTTGAAAAAGTAATGATTATTAATAGCTAGTCAGTGATCCTGAAAAGTATGAAGATTATGAAGTCATGCCAGACAAACCTCATTTCCTTTATTGATAGGAGTATTATATTGACAGATAAGGATAATGTTGTAGACATAATATATCTACTTGGGTTTTGTGAGACATTTGATAAGTAGTTCCTTATTTTCGTATGGAAAAGATAGATGGATATGTTCCTTCTTGCCCATTGTTAGGAAGATTCAGAATTGGTTAAATGAATGGAGCTAATGAATAGTGATTGACAGATAGCTATCAACAGGACTGGGTTGATGACAGGCAACCAGAATGCCTCAAGGCTGTCTTTGACCCTATTCTGTTCAACATTTTTTTTATCAGGAACTTCAAGTCAGAGATGGCGTGCTTATCAAATTTGTGGAGTATATAATGCTGGAAGGATGGCTGATCTAAAGGATGACAGAACTAAAATAAAAAATAATCTTGAATTTGAAACAAAAGCTAAATTGAATAGAATGAAACGTAATTGGTAAAATCGAAAGTCCTATTCTTAGATCAAAGCAATCAGCTGTATAAGTACAGGATGGGGAATGATGATGTCACAGATGGACAATAATTCATCCTGAAAAAGACCCAGGATTTTAGTGGCTTACAAGTTTAATAGAAATCAATAATGGGATGTGGCAAACAAAACTCACAACAACAGCAGCAACAACAAAACATGATGCAATCTGAGGCTGCATTGATTTAAGCACAGTCCAAAATAATGGACTCATTGTACTCTGCTAATCAAGTCATATTTGAATGATTGTAATCATTTCTGAATACTAAATTTTAATGACTGAATTAAAATAGAGCATATCCAGAAAGAATCACTGTTGGTAACATACAAAAGACCTTGGAGAATAGGAACAGTACTAGAGAATTGGTAAAAATCAGATATTCAGATTTTCAAGAAAGAAATTGAATGCAATCAACAAAATAGAGACCAGACATTTTGACTTTGACTTCTAGAATAGAAGATGATTAATGAATGACTAGAAAAGGACCCAGTGATCACCAAGAACCCATATGCCTTCAAGAAAAGGGGAATGTTTTGGATAAAGTTTACTAAAACTTTAATAAGTTTTCTCCATGCTTTTTTTTTTGGACAAAATGGAAAGGATGCTGATTGGGCAATAATTATTGCTATTGTTCAGTCATTTTCTAGTTGTGTCCAACTTTTTGTGATCTCATTCAGAGTTTTCTTAGCAAAATAGTTTGCTATTTCATTTTTCTGCTCATTTTACAGATGAGAAACTAGAAGAAAAGTTAAACTACTTGTACTTGGTTATATAGTAAGTATCTGAGGCTGGATTTGAACTCATGAAGATGAGATTTTCTGCCCAGTGCTCTAGACATTGTGCCACCTAACTGTCTCTGGACAATAGTACAGGTAGATTTACAACTACTTAAATGTCTGGACAAAAACTGTAATCTCTAATGAAACAGTCATACTTGGAAAAAGTCTTCAGGGGGGGTACCCCAGGGATCTATGCTTGCTTGACCCTGGACTATTTCACATTTTTATCCAAAACTTGGATAAAGAAATAATGGGCATACTCCTCAGATTTGAAGATGACACAAAGATTAACAACTTGGATGACAGAGTTGGGAGTCTAAAAGATCTTGAAAGGCTAGAATGTTGGGGTGAACATTCTGCATAAGTGAATATTTACCCCTATTGAAGTCTGTTATTTGGATTCTTTTTTTTTTTTTTTTTTTTTGAGGCTGGGGTGAAGTGACTTGCCCAGGGTCACACAGCTAGGAAGTGTTAAGTGTCTGAGACCAGATTTGAACTCAGATCCTCCAGATTTCAGGGCTGGTGCTCTACCCACTACACCATCTAGCTGCCCCCTGTTATTTGGATTCTTAAAAACTCAACTTCATGGTTACAAAATGGAGAAAAATATGGTTATAAAACCATTTATCTGAAAAGATTAGATTTATTGAACTACCTTCCCTCATTGAAAAGTTCCCTCTGAGGCTCCATTTTATGTAAGACCCCAGGTCACCCAATGTTCCAAATTCCTTGTGACTCTCTTCTTGACTTTCTAGATTTCAAAACTATGCATCAGAACAGGTACTTTCTATCACTCACACACTTTTTCAACTCTTCATTGTGTTTTGTCTTTGCCCATTAGAATGTAATCTCAAGATCAGGGACTATCTTTCTTTTTGCTTGTATTTGTATCCGCAGTAATTAGCACAGTACCTGCCACGTGGAAAGAACTTAATACAAACTTCTTTCATTGGCCATTTGAAGAGTGTTGAAATGGAAAAGTTAGCATTTGAAGTCCATACTCTTAATGAATAAATTTTACTAGGCTGACTGGGATTCTATATGATGATATGAAATTTTTATTTTTAAAAGGATTTATCAAGAATACATATCCATTGGATAGAAAAATTTGGATTATTATAACCATATATAAACTCAAAGAGGTTAATGAATGGGAACACAGATGAAAATAAAACAGTGGGCAGACTAAGTAAGTTCCAGGTTCTTATGATATGTTGGGACATTGTGACCTTTTTAGATGGTGCCTTTATCTGCCATGTTTATCATTGACTATAGATACTTTAGGATTTTATGGAAGTATGGACCATGATGGGGTATCATGGTCTCTTTAGATAGTGCTTCCATCTATCAAGTGTGGCATTGACTATAGATGCTCCAGGCCCTTGTGATCAGTATTGACCATGATGGATTGTTGTGATCTCTCTAGATAGTGTCTCCATCCACCACATATATAGCATTGACTATAAACAGCTACTTTCTTTATTTTCTCTCTTGTTCAACTAGAAATGAAATTGGGATCAGAGTAAATGAAAGCATGATAGGAAGCCCCTGCCATTGATTTTGTAGGCCTGGAAATTTGGACAGTAGTGAGTGGCTTAGCAGAAGGGAGGACAGGCCAATAATTAAGAAATCCCCAGGCTCAAAATGGGAAGAGAGCAGATGTAATCTGAAATCTAGGTCTGGCCTGGTCTGTTGCCAGATTAACTGTGGGGCACTAAGATCTGAAGGTTGAAATGTATGAGTGAATACAAATAAGAGGATCCAAAGCCTGGGGGTACTGTGGAAGTTTGGGGAATCAAAAGACAGAAGACAGAATTTTTCAACCCTGTTCACAGTGCACAAATGCCAACTCTACTATGAGTGCCAGTTGAAATCAAGCCAAGGGCCAGATTCCATTTGTAAACTCTGAGTTTCACATACCTGAATAAAAGCAGATGAAAAGGATTAATTGGTCAGTATATTCATGCAAAGTCACAGGGAGTATACATAGTGCTTGAAAAGACTTGTATGAAATAATGAAAAGTGAAATATGCAGTACTGATAGAATATTGCACATAGTAACAGAAATATTGTCCTAGGAACAACTTTGAATGACTAGTTCATCTTGAATATCACAATAAGGATCTATGAAGGAAAATTCTATCCATCTCCACAGAAAGAACTGATAAATGGAAATAGTTAATACTATGGATCAATAGATGCTAGACAGATACAAAGACAGACAGATAGATGATTGATGATTGAGATACAGATAAAAATATAGATGTTTGTATTTAATTATAGTCTTTTTAGGGTGGGTGGGAGAGAGAGGGAGAAAAAAACTGCACAGCACAGAACAAAATAAAACTTAGAAGGAAGCACAGAAAAACAAAGTAGCTTTGAAAACAATGTGTAGTATTTGTTACATAGGTTTTTGTTTTGTTTTTTAAAGTAAATGGTCTGGGGCAGCTAGACGGAGCAGTGAATAGAGCACCAGCCCTAAAGTCAGGAGGACCTGAGTTAAAATTTGATCTAGTCACTTATCACTTCCTAGCTGTGTGACCCTGAGCAAGTCTCTTAACCCCAATTGCCTCAGGAAAAAAAAATAAAGCAAATGGTCTAAAGTAGAAAGTTATGGTTCTTTTATTGAGTTCTCCCTTTACATTATGCTATGCACATGTAAATGTTTTCTTTTTGTATTTTTGAAAAGGAATAAAAAAATTAAAATATACACCAGTACATTAGGTTTGTAAAATACTATATATGTAATATATACATATACATATACGTATATGTATACATAAAATCTCATTTGATTCTTGTAACAATCCTGTGAGAAACGTATTACTTTTATTGCCTAGATAAGGAAACTGAGTTCAGAGAGCTTGTGAAGTTTGTTAATGTAAGCCTTGGATCAGGGATGTGAGCTCAGATGTACTCCAAAATCATCCTTCCTCACTATATCACAAAATTGAACAAACTTTGTGGATGGTTTAACCCAACTTCCTGACTCTAAACCTTAGAGTCATCTCAGGTTCTTTTCTCTCCTTCACTCCCCACATCATATCATTTGCCAAATGCTAGCAATCTTACCTTCAGACTATCTCTTATACCTACTGCCTCCTCTTCACTCAAATGTACAACATGTAGGGTTCAACCTTCTTAATTGTTCTCCATCTCCAGTCTCTCCCTTCTCCAAGTCATCCTTCTCACAGCTGCCAAAATAATCTTCCTAATGCACAAATCTGATTATGTTATTCCCCTGCTCAGAAGCCTTCAGTGATTCCTTGATGTTTATAGGATAAAACACACACTGCTTACCTTGGCATCTGAAATCCTCCATAAACTACCTACCCACCTTTGTATTTCAATTCTTCTCTATCCCTTGATACATGCTCCTTCTTTTTCTTTTTTCACCTACCCAACATCACAAATTTAATAGCAAATTCATAATTTGAATTTAAATTTTGTGACTTTAAAGCCAGCATTCAAATATTCTGCTGCTTTCACTATTTTATCTGTTTTAAGTATCTTTTTTCCCTCAATTACATGAAATACCATTTTTAACATTCATTTAAAAAAAAATTCCAGATTCTATCCCTCCATCTCTCGATTTCTTTCTCTTTAACTAATAGAGGTTATACACACCCTGTCACACATTCTACTTTCCAACCAAAGTAAAACCCAAGCTAGATGCCCATCCCTTTCTGTTCTCATCATCCTCCATGAATCTGGGTAAGCCAGTAATTCTCAAGTATTGTTTGGCTCATAGCAAAGCATTATTCTTTGCACTGAGAAGACATTATATACCAAACAACTTTGTGATTTGACCTTGTGATTGAGATTGCAAGTGTCCCATTTGGCAAAATTTGAGGCATGTTTAGTGATTGTGTCCATGGTATAACTTTAAGAATTCTTGGTATGAGTCTGCAAGAGACTCAAACATCTGACTGGACAATTACTATTCATACACATGTAATATTAGTATGTATGTAGTAATTAGGTTCATAGTATATACAAGACAGTCTTAAATGTTTGCCTTTTTAAATCTTTTTCTTCATTCAAGGCCCAAGTACTATCTCCACCATGAACCTTTCCTGGTATCCCTGCTTGAAAGTGAGAGATCCTTTGTAATTATTATAACACTTTGTCTAGTTCTCTCCTTTGTCATTCTCACATTTTCATGTTTATTGTTTATAAACATGTTTATTTATATTTCATGTAAATATCTTTTCTTCCTTTTCTATGAGCTTTCCCAAGGCAACATGGCCAGAGTACTAGAC
Organism: Sminthopsis crassicaudata; assembly: GCF_048593235.1. Classification (NCBI taxonomy): domain Eukaryota; kingdom Metazoa; phylum Chordata; class Mammalia; order Dasyuromorphia; family Dasyuridae; genus Sminthopsis; species Sminthopsis crassicaudata. The sequence goes on from NC_133620.1 coordinate 434,713,020, forward strand.
TTGCAGTCAGGAGAACCTAGGTTTAAATCCCTGCCAGACCCTGGATGTGATCCAGTGCAAGTTATTATTGACTTCAGGTTTCTTCTCTGTAAAATGAGATTGAACCAGAAGACTTCCTAACTCCCTTCCAGCTTTAAATCTCTGAGAAACATAGTTTTTTTTTTCTATAGCAACTCTCATATTGAGAGATATATTCTATATGATTGTATGACAATGAACCCAAATGGCCCTATCAGTCAAGGGGAAAATGGAAATTTTATTAACTGATCATTTTAAGCCAAGTTTTATGCTTGTGGTGAGGGAATTCAAAGAAATTTTGGTCTTCAAGTTGCTTCTAGCTCATTTGAATAGTTATAAAATTCACAAGGAAAAGCTAAATAACAATTCAAAAACTAAATACAAATAAAAAAAGATATCCCTTGAACATAATAGGATTTTAATGCAGGTAATTGTTGACCTTAATATATATATATATATATATATATATATATATGTGCAAATATATATATACATAGTAAGTTAATAAATAATTGCTATGAGGTCAGAGAAGTGGGATGTCTACTTGCATGCCTATCTGTGACAAAACTTCTCAGTGCTTCTTTCCACAGAGCAATTCCTACAAAACAAGATGCAGATAATATTTCCTGGAAGCCAAATAATCTTGACTACCATTTCAAAGTTTATTCATTCATTTAAAGTTATTTACCATGTTTTCTGTGTATAGAGCCTTGCACTAGATGCAAAAAGATACAAAACTTTGATTAGAGAATACATTATCTCACAGATGATACATTAAATAGTTATGGTCAGAAGCTAATGGTTGCTGATGAAATTCCATTCAAAGAAGCAAATTTGATGCTTGTATGTGGTCCAAGTTCCATCTTCTTAAATGGTTTACCTTACCACTGTTATGGAATATGATACCAACAGAATCTATGAATAACTGAATTTAGAGAGTAGACTGACTTTCATGGTATACTTTTCTGCTTGAGATTATTGGATAGTATGTTGCCTAGAAGCAGAGTCCAAGGACAATTGTTGCTAGCCTTGAGATGTTATGTTTTTTACAGAGATGGTAGATGACTTGCATTTTTTTTAGTATTCATCAGACAGGGATTGAGTACAGAAAATAGCTAATGAGCTCTTTGAAAGCTTTTTCAGTAGGTGTTGTTTTAGTGCATAGGGAGCAGATAGGAAAGTTAGATGACTTGGAATGAAGCTTGTCATCTGTCTATTGAATTGGAAGGGCTGCTCATAGCATCGTCCGATATCATAATCCAAGTCCTCTGTGGCATTCTCAGTTAATTGCATCATAATATCCCTATTCAACAATCCTCATAGACAGAATGTTGAGAATAGAAGGAAACATAGTTCAATCACAGAATCTGTGAGCTAAAGGGTAGCTCAAAACCCATTTAATCCAATGCATAACTAATATAGATATTTGGGATGTTCCCAAACAAATGGTCATATGGTGTTCACTTGAAGATCTCTTGTCTTGAAGATCTCAAGACCTCCCAGAGAAACATGTCCCATTTTGGGACAGTTGTATTAATTAGAGGATAAGTTCCATGAAGGCAGGGGTTGTTTTTGCCTCTCTGTCTCCAAACACTCAGCAAATTCTCAATAAATATTTAGTATTGGTTGTCAAGGATCAAAGTATCCTCTCCCTTTGGGAAGTGCTAAAAACAAAATACTGCAACATTCTTATTTTTGATTCTTCCATTTCTTGAGTCCACATTACAATAGAATCATATTGTGGAACATTGGAAAATGAGCCTTGTCTATTGCAAAAGCCAGCAGAAAAAAACCAAGTACTAGAAAACAAAATCATTGAGGTTGTTTGGGGAAGTAATTCTTAGCATAAATACAGTTAAATTAAATGCATAATATTTAATAATGAGAATTTTTAAGTTTTAAGGTATTTTGGAAATAATCTAGAGCAAACCCTCATTTTATATATGAGGAAACTGAGAATTGGATACTTACCAAAACCACAAACTAATTTCAAATCCAGATACTTGTTAGTTGTGTGATCCTGGGCAAGTCATTTATCTCATTCTCTTAATCTCACCAGCTATAAAATAAGCTGGAGAAGGAAATGTCAAGATTCTGTCAAGAAAATCTTAAATTGGATCATGAAGGCTCAAATATGACTACAATGATTGAACAACAAAATATCTCAGCACAATATCTTGCATAATAAAGGTACTCAAAAATAATTGTTGAATAAATGCCTGGTAAATGGAAGAATCAATATATAGAGTGGAATCTGGTTAAATTGTTCTCTATAATGTCATGAATATTTTATGCAGTCCATGTTGAATTTATTCCTAAATGGTAAGGCCTTTCAGATGATTATATTATGCTGATTGCATCAAAAAGAGCATGAATGATAACCATAATCAACCAAAAAGAGTTGGTTTAACACTCCAACCAAGAAAAATCCCTGTGGATAAAGAATGTTTGTTGTCCAATCAATCAACCCAACCAGCAAGCATTGATTGAGTACTAAGATAAGAGAATGAGGATGGACAGGAAAAGTTAGATTCTGATCTACATGATTGGAGCAAAAGACCCATTAGAGTATAGATACAGCCTTTCACCAATGCTATTTTTATGTTGTAAACCAGCACCAGCATTTTTTTCTTCCAAAGAGATCTCATTTAAGACTGTGATGAGTCAGATGACAGTATAGATGTTCTTAGCATAAATACTCCACCCCAGAACTTCAAAACAGTAAGTATGTTTAGTAATTAAATAATAAACTAGTAATTAAAGCATCACCAAGAAGGCAAAAATAACTCTGTATATTTCAAGTCTTCTATAAAAATAGAAAAAAACAGAACCGCCATTTATATGAGGTGATTTGATAGCATAATGGATAGAACACTGACTGTGGAATTGGAAGACATGAGTTCAAATGTGGCCTTAGATACATAATAGATGTGTGACCCTGAGCGAGTCATTTAATTCTCTATCTGCCTTACTTTCCTCAAGGAGGATAATAATACTTTCCTCCATGGTTGTTTTGAGGATCAAATGAGATAATACTTTAAAATTGCTAAGCAATCAATATGAAAAACAGTAGCAATGGGAGGAAATATGACCTCCAGATTTAATTAAATGACTTCAGCCATCTACGAATAAATACTGCAAAGTAAAGGATCTAACACGTGATGAAACAGAGAACCCCTTGGAATTTGAGGAGACAGAAGAATCATAACACATTCTTCCTAAATGGTTTAAAAGAGAGATAAGAATTAAGAAAGCAGAATAGAAAAATTTGCATCTGCCATGGCAAGTCTCAGCATAAAAACAAAAGAGAGAAAATAATAAATTGGGAATGCAAATACACAGAAGAGAAGGACAGCCTAAAAGAAAAGAAACAGAAAATAATAATTTGTTATTTTAAATAATTGATAATTTAAATATAATCATTTAAAATAATCATATGCAAATAAGCATATTGATCTTGAAAATAGGGTCAGTAGAGATAACCAAAAGATCACAGGTGTGATGAACATGACAGAACAAAAAAACCTTAATATTATAATGAAGGAAATAATACAAGAGAATTATCCAGAACTTCTGAACATAGAAAATATACTTCCAATTGAAAGAATTCATAGATCTCCTCTAGATAAAAATAATAATAATAATAATAAAACAAAACAGTTAAACAAAGGCAAGGCTGTGACACATACAATTCTATTAAGAAACACCAAGTTCTACAAAATAAATGAAAAGAAACAAACAACTGAACATTGAATAATTATAATGACCAAGATTGATTCATAGAGAAAAGATTGATAAAGCCTCACTCCCTTCCTTGTAGAGGTGAGGAAACTAGGAATACGGAATAGTGCATACTGTCATATATAACTAATATGTTGGGGTTTGCCAAATTACTTTTCTTCTCTTTCTTTTTAAATCTTTGTTATGAGTGATGGCTTACTGAGTTGAGGGAGAAGCTGATATTCAGAAATAAGGAGGGTATAAAAACAAAGGATTCAGTAAAAATAGGATTTGAATTTTTTTTTTTTAAGGATAGGAAGACAAATTTGGTGTATAAATGCAGAGTGATGGAACAATAACAAGAAACTCTGGAATGTTTAAAAAAAAAAGAAATAAAAATTTAAACTAAATTTCTCAAATCTATTTCCCAAAAAATGAGGTCCTAGAATTGGAAAGCACTTGATAAATAAGTCCCTTATATTGTTAAGTGGTCATTTGGCTTCTCTTTAAACATTCTCTAGTGTCAGGGAACATTACCCAAGAAAGCTTCCCTTTTTTGTGTGCCATGTATGAATAGGAATTTAAAAAGAACTTAGTCTTTTACAGAAATGTTTCCTACTGAGAAATAGATTTGATGTTTAATTTAATACAAGCAATTCAACATATTTTCATTAATTCTTACTGTATGCAGAACACAGTAGGGAATATGAAATGGGGAAATAGGAAGTTTAACTGAAATGTGTTTCTTGACTTCATAGAACTTATAGTCTAGTTGGAAGAAAAATTACAAAGACAGAGTAAACAATATGCTAAATGAATGTATAAATTAAGGTGATATGTAAAGTCTGAGGCAGAAGGTTAATTGGGAGAATCAGGAAAGACTTCCTGGAGGAAGTAAGATATGAGTGGACTTTAAAAGGCTGAGTAGACAGTCAGTTCTGTGAAAGAAAAGAGAAGGGCATGCTGGGCATAAGGGACAGCATGAACAAAGGTGCAGAGTTAGGAAAAAGCAAGATAAATTTGGGACAGAGTCTAGAATGCATGGAGGAGAGTACAATAAGACTGGAAGGACAGGATGGTACCATATTGATAAGACCAGTGAATTTCATTTCACTCAGTAGACAACTGAAAGCCAATGAAAGATTTAGAGCAAAGGAAAATCATGACCAGAACCAGTGAGCTTCCATCCTAAGATTCAGTCCTGCTTGACTGTGGGTCCAAAGAAGATATCAAAATGGATTGTAAAAAAGTTCTGTCTTTTTCCCATTTTCACAGTGATTATAAACAAACATAAAGCATGTGTTTTCTTCCTTTATGACAGTTTTGGTACCCAAAGGCTTTCTTCTGAGAAGCTTGAGCTGTGTTAGAAGGCTGGAAGTTTCAGATGATTGTGAATAAGAAAGAAATGGGAAACCAATTCACTGACCAGGTGTTGTGTCTCAGCTGTGGCCAGCTTTCCATTCCTGGATGCCATCATCAAGGCTCTTAATGTTGATTTGGAAGACCACATTATCAAGAGCAAGGAGACGCCTTCCAGTCTCTTTGCCAGTTTGGCTGTTTGCTGAATGCCAGCTGAGCCTGATTAGACAATCTCTGTGTCTGTCCTGAGGCCAAAGACACAGCAGTCTTGGAGGCTATTTGGATCAAAGCATCTCCCTTTGGATTTTTGTTACTCTCATCCCTCTGCTCACTATCCCAAGCTCAGTACTAGCATACAGGAGCGCCATATTTTATAGTTCATTTGAGAACCCCTACTACTGACTTGCCCTGGCATTGGATTCTTACACATAGAAAAGTAGCCTAGGAAATAGATGATTTAGCACCTATGGAATATAGCACTTCAGATGAGAGATTAAATGTGGTGTATTCAAAACAGCACAGAATAAGAAGTCAGAAGATCTGGGTTGTAGTTTCTGACACTCACACTCACTATCTGTGTGGCCATCAGTTGGTAACAACTACTGTGACCCTCAGTTTCCTTATTCATTAAAATAATAATAATTTATATATTACCTACCCCATTTAATTACAGTCATCTCTTCTACATTGAGATTTTCTCCATCATGGTTTTGATATATCTCAAGTCAACATAAGAAATTCAATGGAAATTTTTGAGGAGTTTTATGTAAGTTGCAGACAACATATAAAAACCATCAGGTGACACAGAAAAAGTTTAGAAACTCAGAAATGCACAAAATATACATATAGTATTATATGATATAGAATACCATAATTAGTATTATATGTATAAATAATAGTTAGTATTATATGATATCAGAATACCATAATACAATATGATATCAATACCATAATAATTTGGAGTTCTCTGGTATGAAAGAAGGGCTAAAAAACTTTACATGGTTTTTCCAGATCATGGGGTGCTGTGTCCCTAACCCCCAAAATGTGGAATGGATAACCATATTGTGAAAATCAAATGAAACAATAAATATAAAATTCTTTATAAACCTCATTTTTAATTTTACTTTTACTAATTCTAGAAAAGAAGAAGATAATAAGCATTTACTAATTGCTCACAATGCATCAAGCACTGTGCTAAGCTCTTTACAAATATTATCTCTTTTGATCTCCAAAATAACACTATATTATCACCATTTTACAATTGAGGAAATGGAGTAGACAAAGATTAAGAGACTTGCCCAGGGTCACACAACTTGTAAAAGGTTAGAGGGTAGATTTGAACTCAGGTCTCCCTGACTGCAACCACCAGTCCTTCTCATGATTGCCTTTAGCAATTTTGTAGAGAAACTAAACATATCAAAAATAAATTCAGGGAAAGTCAGAGAAAAAAAATAATGGGTCTGAAGAAGTTGCCTCTAACCAGCTATTTTCAGCAAATTAGTATTCTTTCTAAAAGTCAGAGATCATGAATTCAAATTCTCCCTCTGCTACTTATTGTCTATGTCACGTGGCAAATAATCCTCCTTTCCCCTCCCTCCTCCAGAGGTTCAGTGTCTTCATCTGTTAGGCTAGATTTTTAAGTTAGGGACAATTATAACTTGCATTCTGACATCACATAAGAACCTCACAGAATCATAAATTTGAAATAAGATAATGTATATAAAATGCTATGTGAACAGCATTGGTAGAGGAACTGTGCCTTAAATTCTTTTTACAATATAAATGATTGCAAATACTTAGCTGAGTGGTAAATTTGTTTTTTCATGTAAAATCACAGAATTTCAGAGTGAGAAGGGACTTCAGTGGCCTTCTAGCCTAATCCTGAAATAAGAAGTTCCTGATCATTTGCTTGACAAGTGGTCCTTCAGTCTTTGCTTACAGACTTCCAGTAAGTAATCCATTGGCTCCAAAAATAACCGGTTCCACGTTTAGACAGAGTTAATGATTATATTTTCCTTATATCCCTCTTTGCAACAATTTGGGACTAAACTTTTGTTTTTCAATTTTTCAGCCATTTCAGTCATGTCTAACACTTCATGACCTATTTAGGTTTTTTGTTTGTTTTATTTTTGCAAAGAAACTGAAGTGGCTTGCCAATTCCTTCATCAGCTCATTTTGCAGATGAGAAAATTGAGGCAAAAGTGGGAGCCATTGAGAATGCTGGATTTGGAGTAGAATGACCTGAGTTTAAATACTGACTTTGCCATCTACTAGCTGTTTGTCCTTGATAAGTCAATTCACCTCATTAATTCTATTTTCTCATCTGTAAAATAAGTTTGAAGTCTGAAGAATCCTTGCCAACTCTACATTCTACTATTCCTCTTCCATGTGATAGCTTTTCAAGTGTTTAAAGACCTCATGGTTTCTCTTCAAATCTTTCCTTTTTTTAGGAAAGAGTCTTCCCTTTTTCCCTATCAACTGACCCCATATTCATATATGAACACAATATCTTAGGTCTGATCCGCTCAGGGCAAAGCATAGTAGAATAACTATATACCAGCCCTTGGATTCCCTTCTTTTTTAATTCAATGAAGATCACATGAGTGCTTTTTTACTGTCATATTATTCTGTTTTAGCATATCAATATCCCAGATCATTTTCAGTTGTATCACTATATCTTGAATTAATGAAGTTGATTGACCACTACTTTGATATTTTAGATTTATCTCTATTAAATTTGATGGTTTGAAATTTGGCCTCTCAAAATGTTTTGGAACTTGATTGTCATCCAACAGAGTACTGATCCCTCCCAACTTTGTGTCATCTGAAAATTTGATATGCATTTATACAAATTATTGGTGAAAAAGTTAAACATTTCAGGTCCAGGAACACATATCTCAGACATCCAGTCAAGGCTTTCTCCCAAGTTAATGTCAAATCCTTAATGACTATTCTTTGGGTCCAATTGCTCAACCAGGTCTAAATCCATCCATCCTTATTCAGTACCATTGTCTTTGCCATATTTCTCTACTTCATCCACAAGAATAAAATAAGAGAGCTTGCTGAATGCTTTGCTAAAATCTAGATAATCTAGATGAACTATACTAACAGTATTTCCTGAATCTATCAGTCTAGCAACTATCAAAAAGAAAATCAATTTAGTTAGAAATATCTCTTCTTGATAAAGACATGTAGGGTCTTTGTGATAACATCTTCCTTTTCTAGATGTTTCTTAACAATATTTCAAAACATGGAATCTGCTTTCATCCTGATTGTAAAAATAAATCTTGAAAACTGAGAAATAGGTCACAAGACTGGATTAAGGAAACAACTTTCTCTCAGCAGGACTAGATCATTTTGGTTCAAATATATCACAGAAATTCCAACTTTTAAGGGAACAATACAACATATACATGTGTACATTATATAAATTACATATTTGAAATCATGGAAAATATATTTCATATCAGTTATGTTGCAAAAAGCACATACACATGGGGATATACTATCCTTTCATGTCATTTTTTACTAATAAATATCCAGCTTTTACTTATTTGAACTGCAACTGATTGGAAAGCAGTCCCCACAACTGATTTGAAGTCAGGAGACTAGCATTCAAAAGCAGATATTTCCCTTCCAATTCTCAGGTGGAATTGAAAAACAAGTGATAAAATATCAGAAAGAGAGAAGCTTAGGACTTTACTAGACTAGCAATGGAAAGGAAAGCAGCACAGAGAATTTTCCACCCCAATTTCTCTGTTTCCCTCTCCCTTTCTTTTCTTCTCTGTCTTTCTGTCACTGACACAGACTCTGTCTTTTCTTTACTACCCACCTGTTTAACTGTCTCTCTCTCTGTCATTTAGTCTCCCTCTCACTCTCTCATCTGCCACTATGTGATCTCTTATCAATAAGATCAATGGAACATGAGGAGAGGTATCAATTAGTAATCAAATTGCATGAAATATAAAGTGTGAATGTGTGTTTGTACCAATGGGATTTTTGTTAAGGATTATATGTATTGATCAATGCAATGACCAATCATGACCCTTGGTGAAATAAGCTATACCCATCCTGAAAGAGAAGTAATGGATACAGAATAAATTTTGCATTTTGGCAACATAGATAATGTGAGAATTAGTTTTGTTTGAAAGGTTTTGTCTTTCTCTTTTTTTTAATGGGGGAATTATGCTAGGAAGGAGAAAATATTTCATTAATTTAAAATTAAAATGAAATATATAAAGAATGCTATTCTCATTTTATAAAAGTTATTTTGATGCATGCACATATGGATTTTTAGTGAAACTTTGAACTTAACAAAGCAAAAAGTTTCCACAAGAGTACATTTACTTCCAAGTCCTCATTAAGCATTACACTTTCACATTGTTAAAAGATTGGTGGAGATTCATAGCTATTTTATTGAGTGAGACTCCGACCATCACAATACCTTAGCAGCTCCTTTTTTAAGATTATGAGAATTGCTGACTGAAAAGAATCAACTATGTGCTGAAATCAATTCCTGCACTAATGATCTTAGCAAATCATTGATTTATTTTAGGAAAATGTTTTATTTTGATTAAAGTCCACTGTCCACAAATTTGATATAATTTATGTGTCCTAGTAGTAGTATTGCTGGGTATGCTCAGTTTTGTATCCCTTTATCCGCTTCCAAATTGTTCTCTGCAATGTTTTGACCAATTTGCAACTTCTCCAATAGTTCATTAGAGTCCCTCTTTTCCCATATCCCCTCAAGAACTTAACATTTTCCCTTCTGACATGTCAATCAATCTGATGGGTGTGAGGTAGTATCCCAGAGTTGTTTTAATTTGCATTTCTCTAATTACTAGAGGTTTAGAGCATTTTTTCATGTGACCTTTGAAAGCTTAATGAAAGCTTTAATTGAAGATTGATAATATGCTTGTAGCGCCCACTCTGCTAAACAGGAAACAATTTCTGCCATAGAATTCCTGCCTTCTTTCCATGTGTCTCAACCTCTGAGCCCAGACTTCTCCCAAGATAGCAGGAAGTAGATAAGAGTGCCTCATGTTCGGCACAACTCCTGTTTTGTTATTGGTGCAACCATCTTACTGTATCTCATATCCTAGATGCCAGTCCCTGGTATCTTGTGTATCAAGATCTCATTTTTTCTTTGACCTATCTCTTCTTAAATTTCCTGCTTACCTGACCCTTGACAGTTTATGCTTTAGACACTTGGGGTCATGCCATGAACAAATACAACACAGCGGGCACAAACCATAGGGGAGCTGCCCTGAGGTGAATGATTCCAAAGTAAAGACAGAAGTCTTTATGTGCAAGACACCTGAGGAAAGGGGCAGCTCTAGGAAGCATGCAACCCCACCCTTAACAATCAAGACCCAGAACAAGGCCTTTCTTGCAGTGATGCCCATCATAAGGACTCTAAAACCTCTTCTCTTCCAATTTATCTTTCACACTTCTTCCAGATTAATCTTTATTACATTAATCCTACTCATTCACTCCTTAGTGCAAAAAAGTCTTCAGTAAATGCCTATTATATAACATTGAAGACTCTCTATGATCTGGTCCCATGATCCTTTATGGTATTATCTCTGGTTTTATCCAAAGTCTATGTTATAATCTGTATTTTGAGGTCTAGTAAGAAAAAACTACATGCTCAAGATCACATCGGCATTGAGTAACAAAAAGAAATCAATTCTCTGGATCTGGATTAGGGTTCTTGCCATTGCTGCATACTACCTTTTAATAGATGTTTGTTGAGGAAGACCATGATAACTGGTCTTCCTCAACAAACATCTATTAATTAAAGGTAGTGTGATAACTACTAATAAGTGTATGCTACTTTAAGGTTTGCAAAAAAATGTTTGACATGCATTTTCTCTTTTGATTTTTTTGATATTTCTGTCAAGTGAGAGTTATAAGTTATATATTTCTGCTTTTTAGGTGAGAAATCTGAGGATATGACCTGAATAGGGTTACATAGCCAGTAAGGATTAGAGTCAGAATTTGAATCTTCCTGACTTGAAGTTGAATATTATACATATTCGCATTGCTACTAGCAAAGATCAATGAATCCATTAATGAAAAAGAATTTATTAAGCACTTTTTATTTGCAAGGAAAGCCTTCTACTAAGAACTAAAGATATAAATAGAAACATGGGAATCCCAGGTCTCAGGAAGCTCACATGTTAATAGAAAGAGAAACACATAGGAAAATTCAATCCAAAGCTATATGAGAAGGTCTCCTAGTCTTTAGGATACATCAGCAAAAATGGCTAAGCATCTTCAATTTCATTGATAAATCTTTATTTCTATTTTTGAATATTTGTAATGCTTCTGACATCAAACCATTAATATTTCTCATGTTGAACCATTTGAAAGTGACAAAAACTTCAGTAACAAAGTCTCTCGAGTAGCCAGCACTGCTAAGGAGGCAAGTTCACATCTCCACAAAGGTTAGGCAGTGGCTTCCGAACTGAGCTAGAGAAATAGGACTGTTGATCTGGGTGAAATGGGGGCAGCACTGCTGTTTCAGGACTTTTAGTTTCACCTACCTGTAATGGTAGAATATAATAGCATCATTATCCCTATTTTATAGAGACCAAAACTGTGGCTCAGAGAGATTAAGTGATTTATTATGGTGGGAAAAACCAGTTAAGGATAACAGAAGCAAAAGCAACAACCTGGCATGTTGTGACATTTTGTCCACAAAGCCTTTGAGGTTAGTTGCATATCTAAGGAACAGAGTAGGCACATTGACAGATTTAGGGAGGAGCAATAACATTTGAAGTTGCTCCTCACAGAATAATCATAGAATCAGAGATGTAGAGCTAGAGTCAGAAAGATTCCTAGAGCTCATGGAATTAAATCCCCTCCTTTAATAGAAATGGTAGATTAAGTGACTTGCCCAAGAACACACAGATAAGGTAGTGGGTGATTTGTTGCTCTTTAAGACTTTCCTGAATCCACACTCAGCTGTACCATCTTCACCTAAAACATCTAACTGGAAACTATCTGAATTCGGCTCAGCATCTTTTATCTTCAATAGAATTTAGTATTCCAGCCCTATAACCTTCCAAATTTAGTGACTCAATCTGGCCCTTTCACAAAGAAAGTCTTACATATGCATGCTCAAAGAGCATCAAGGTTAGACTTTCAGATTAACTCACAGCTCCTGAATTCCTGCTTGCTTGATTTCCTTCACTACCTCACAATTCTCTACTGCATTTGAGTTAGGCTTCATCCTGATGAATCATGTTACAGTTTTCTAATACACCTTATGTTATTTTTTTTCTGACCACTTTCCCAAATACACAAGTTCCCTTTCTTCCCCATGATAGCAGATCCTCCCAAATGAAGAGCTTTTCTGCAAATTTCACTCCTGTCTTTTCTTCCCTTTTTCCAGCACAGTAATAAATATATGAAACAGGACTGACTCTTGCCAGACTATGTCGAAAGCCTCCCTTGAGATTTGCTGGCTTTTATCACACACCTTTCCCTCTTTCCTCAATACTTTGGCCAATTTTTAAGCCTTCTTCCTGCATCCTCCTATTGCATCTGAATGCATTTTGAAAGCGAAAATGTCAAGGACTGTGATTCAAAGCCTGCTTGAGAAAGTACAAGTCTATGTCCAGTTCTGTGCAAAGGTAAACATGCAGGTGAAAATTGAACAACTCAGTCAAATATTAAGATGCTTTGTCTACAGGAAATGAAACACCCTGATGCTAGAAATAAACTACCACTGAATTGTTCTCTATTTACCTGGCTGTTTGGCAGAATATGGATGTCAGCCAGTATCTATTGCTGGCAATCCGAATAGCTTGCTATGGGTCAATTGTTTGGTTTGGTTTGGTTTTGGACTTCCAATTTGGACCCATGTTGTTTTCTAACTCAGTTTCTCCAGGTGTAGGCAGCATAATTCCATCTCTCTTCTAGAGGCTTGCCCAAATCATATTAAAAACACATCTGACAAGTCTCTGTGGAAGATATGACAGAAGTGCCAAAGTACCTTCTGTGCATGGAACTGCTTTTATCTTCTGACACAAACATATGCCGATACCCCCTCCCTCTTGGGGATTTAACCATGAATATCCTCCTGGGGAAATCAGTTTGTTCTTTAATCTGCATCCCTCATACTTGAAGAAGTCTGGGTGGGGGGATGACATCTCCCTCCTCTGGGAACTGGATACTAGATGCATGGATGTGTTAGGAAAGAGAGATCTATTTACTACAGGACAGAGATATCAGGGTCATCATAATTTTCCCCTTCTGGGACCCACAGTTTAAGGAGTCAAAGGCTTGTCTAGTAGCATCTGGCCATGAGAAAACATCTTTTCAATTTTTGTTTACCTCTACCTTGTTTTCTTTATCCCAGTAATGAGAAGAGACTGAGACTTTAAGGCAGATATGACAACATGTCCCTCCCAACAGGCTGGGTCAGTTCATAATCCAGTTTCTGGAACAAATACTAGCCCAGAATTGGGATGTGGATGAGGATGTGTGTGGGGAAAACATGGCGTTGTTGTCCAGTTATCTCACCAAGAGAAAAATGGCTTACTTTATTAATTTTTAAATAAAAATAAAGCTTTCATTTGTTTTCCCCCATCCCCAGATAGGTTTCCTACAGACTAGACACTTTTCTTTCAAATTCTTTGCAAAGGATAATTTGAGGTAGTTTTCAGAATTTAGCCAACGGTAAACAGAACAAAACAAAGCACTAAAATCTTGTAGTTTTAAGTAGACCTGAGAAAAACCTAGTCATTTTTCTGTCAGGAAGATAAAAAATAGTAAGCTGGGTTTTTGTGAACATCTTCCCCTTTACAACTGTAGAAAACTACTTACAACATAGGGACATACATTTTTTTCATGTTATTTATCTGCATGTAATTATACATATATATATGTATATATATACATATGTATGTATGTATATATGTATGTATGTATATATCCATATCCATAGTTGCAATTTAGAAATGAAAAAATCCAACATCCAACTGTGTTGTTGACATGGTGATTGTCCTCGGCTGGGTTTTCTTTGTACCTTACTATATAGGGTCTCGGTGGTGATGGAAGGAGGGGGAGCTGTCCTGTTTTGGGGTCCCCAAAGCTCAGGTTGGTGTGTGTGCAGGGAGAGTTAATGAGAACAGAATAGTGTTCTTTCCCTCCCTTCTCCAATCCCATCTGTTCAAACAAAAGGCTGAAAGGGAAAGAGAATTGAGACCCTGCTGGTCAAGGGGGGAGGAATAATAACAAACATCCTTGGGCAACATTTCAGCACATGCAGCCCTTTTATACTGTGCTAAAGCTTTTATTCAGACCAGAGAAAGCCAGGCCAATGTAGGCTCAGGTTAAAAAGAAATAATCATCATCATAAAAAAGATGCATTAGGCCCAAAGGCTATTTCTTTCAATGAGCACACTTGTAAATCCAGAGGAAAATAAAAATGGAAACTCTGACAAAAATCCATTTGATTATAGGATCTGCTGATTGGCCCTACATATACAATGGGTTCTGGGAGTCCAGTTTTCACTTGTTCCTTCATGAAATTCAAGGTCCTAGTAATTAATATCAGGACAAAGTGATGAGGGGGAAAGTATATCCCTCTTTATCTTGTGGACTTCCATGCATTTCCCCCATTTTCATTTCTGTATGAGAACAGCACTCACCACTAGCTTCCTGGTTTGGGTATTTTATCCACAAGGTCATGGAGAACAGTTCATGACAAGAGAATAGCATTCCCTGGAACAGTTCATTTTAGCTAGATTAGTTCAATGACTTCCAGCTTCCCAATGTAAGTGTGCTAGGGAGACTACTTTACTGGGTCTACTGATTCTCTGGTCTCCAGACAAAAGGGGTGAAAGGAAAAGGAAAAACCCCATAGTTACAAGATGGAGCTATTGGATTATAACACCACTGGGGGGATGATGAAAAATTCAGCCTAACTACTTTAATTTTGTCAACTAGACATCAGATAATATGAAATTTATACCGAATTGATCAATTACTAGACCGAAGAAATGAAAATCAACCTGTGCTGTCATTGTGTGAATTTAACCTCTATTTATTGATCTTTTTCAAAAGCCCCCTTCTTCTGGCCATTAAAAGCAATACTGTTTTCACTGTTCCACTCCACATCCCTAGCAACTTCATACCCCACCTCAGTTAATTCTGAAGCTATCAATCACCTGAAAATGAAGTCGAAAAAGGAATTAATATAGTCACAAAGCAAGAACCCCAAGGAATAGGATTTGGGGGTAGTAGAAAGAAGGATGCCATTTTTTTAAAGCTTAAGAAAGAGACAGAGAGAGAGAGAAGAGAGGAGGGGGGGGAAGTGGAAGGGAGAGAAAGGAATGAATTCTGAGAAGGAAGAGGAAAGAAAAAAACAGAAAGGAAGATAAACACAAGATAAGTTTTAAGAAATGCATCTTGGGAAGTGTTGGGAATTTTGAGAGGCCAAGAGAATGTTATGGATAAGTACTATTATTGTCCTACAGAACACACAAGACAAAGAAGAAATGATTTCTTCCCAGTAGACTCACAAACTAACGAAGATAAATCGATGTGACATAAATCCCAAGGATCCTTAGTTAAAAAAAAAGAATATTTTGAAATTTAGTCAAGCACAGGGTTTAGTCACAACTAACCTAACCTTATTAGAAATGTCTCCTTATAATTATAAGTTTTTATTGTGCAGTCAACTCTCAATTATCCATACAAATGAAGGGAAACCAACCATGGGAACAGATAATACAGAGCAATAGTTAGTGAAAAAATCATTTATAAATGGCTTGGGATATGTAATTTTATTTTTATAGCAATTTTCTATACTAATTAACAGGTTTTGATTTGCACTTTTCTACTATTCTTTAGTCATTCATTTATTCATTCAAGTATTTATTATGTGCAAGCATATGAAGCAATGAAAAAGATAAAAAAATAAAGAAAATAGGCTGCCTGCTCCCTAGAAATTTACAAAAAGAAAATAAGATATTTATGTGAATACATTTCTATTAGAATATAATAATTAATTATATATGAGAATAATGTGCTATGAAATTAAATGATGAAAATATCACCTTCAGCTGAAACTACTCTGATGTTAGATGAAAGGCACCTGGTCATTTAGCCATTGGCTTCATTCGGAAGATGAGGAAATTAAAGCTTACTTAGGGAAATAAAATGATTTATCCAATGTTAGATATGTAGAACAGGGGTTAGAATCCATCTTCTGGCTCTCAGTATAGTGACCTTTAAAATTTTTTTAAATTTTGCCTTTTAAAACTTTTATTAAGACATTTTTATCCCACTCTCCAACATTTCTTTGTAAGAAAGAAAACCAGTTAAGTAAATTGGTAATCATCAGTGCTCCTGTATTCCATTTTCTCTTTAAGAAGAAGAAAGTGGATCATCCAACCTCTGGAACCTAAATGGGTCATTATATTTGATGTAAATTTTAATTATTCAATATTAGTTTCCATTTATTATGTAGCTATTGCCTCCACAGTGATATGGGTTCTGTTTT
This sequence comes from Sminthopsis crassicaudata, assembly GCF_048593235.1. Classification (NCBI taxonomy): domain Eukaryota; kingdom Metazoa; phylum Chordata; class Mammalia; order Dasyuromorphia; family Dasyuridae; genus Sminthopsis; species Sminthopsis crassicaudata. The sequence continues at coordinate 434,729,635 of NC_133620.1, forward strand.
TTTTTAAACTTTGCATCAGTTAATTACGAGTATTCCAATATTTTCTCATATTGTTGTTTGATATAATACACGATAATGTTCCACCTCCTTTTGCATAGCTATGGTACCTGGCACAGAACAGACATTTAGTAAATGCATGGTAGCAGATATATTGATGTCAATGGCTATATACTTTGTTTCCAATTTTTTTTACTACAATAAAACATCTTTGCATGAATTATGTGTTATTTGTGAAACCTTTTTTTTCCTGTCTTTGATCTCCTTGAGATATGTGTCTGCCAATACTCCTTCCAGCATATCACATTAACCTACATATGCTTTGACTACTTAGCACTGGACTAGAGGGAGGTAAGGTGGGAATTACAATCCAAGAGCATGCTGAACAATATGGGAAAGTTGGCCCAGTATTAAACTTGTTATAGGTGATCCACAAACTCTCCACATGAGTGAATAACAGCAGTGCTGACTGTTTCCTTTTATTTTTACAAAAAGCAGTTGAGAAATGTATCTGCTAGATGTTCTACTTTTATGATATGAATAAATGAATGAAAAGTTGTTTGTAAAATTAAATTTTGTTGAAAGGATCATATTTTCTAATTAACACCAGAAAATTAGAGATATGTCCCTGTGAAAGAAATCTGAGTCCAGGATTTAAGAACTTAATATAAACATATAATAAGTCTAATTTAATATTATATATTTATGGCAGCCTAATGCCTTGTGGATGGAACTGGAGACTGGTGCAATCACTGCAGATTAACATGTCAATCAATATACAGTAAGAGCCACTATGCTGAACCATCCCTTTCAACCAAGGATATGTTGGAGTCAGCTCAAAGAGGCTTTTTAGAGCCTAGTGTTAAATTTTCAGTGTAAGGATTCAAACCTTGGAAATTTGGCAATCTCTTATAATTGAGGACTTGATTTATTTGTTTTGTTTTAATGAACTGTTAATAATTCAGATTAAAGTTAAAAATATATTGTACAACTATTTTTTCTCCTACAGAGACATTTGTTCAATATTTTCCAGCATATCCCTGATTTCAACCTGGTAATTCTATTGTTAGAACTGTATTCCAAAGACATCATAAAAAAAGAAAAAAAGGATCTAATTGTATCAAAATAATCTGGTTGCTCCATTTCTAATAGGAAAAAATATAGAAATTATGTATGAGCATCAGTTAGAGGATGGATACATAAATTTTGGTATATTAATAGAATGTAATATTATGGCACTATAAAAACTATAAATATCAAGAATATGAGGAAATATATAACCAAGAATTCTGACACCTAGAGCAAATTCAGTGGATGTTAGATTTGATTGTGATTTAGAGGATTATTTTCCAGTACACCCTTTAAAAGACTTTGCTTTAGCTATGTTATCTTCCAGCAGTATGGCAGAAATTAGATTTAGACTAATACTTCTTGGTATAACACTTATATCAAAATAAACTCCAAAAGTATATGTGACTTAGCTATAAAAAGTTTCATTGTAAACAAATTAGAGGACCAAGGACAAAATTACCCTTCAGATTTATATATAGAGGAAGGGTTTGTGAACAAACAAGCAATAGAGAATCACAAAGGGAGACAATTTTGATTAATAAAATCAAAAGTTTTGTATAAACAAATCCAACACAGTTAAAATTAAAAAGGAAACATTTAAATGGAAGAAAAAAAATCTTCCAATGTTTCTCTGATAAAGGTCTTATTTCCATGAAAAAAAAATCTTTGTGGTAAAGGTGTCATGATCAAGTTATATAAAAATGGATCCAAATTTATAAGAATAAGAACTATTTTTCCAATTGATAAATGATAAAAAAAATGGAGTTTTCAAAGGGAGAAACTCAAACTATCTAGTCATATTAAAATTGTTCCAAATTAGTACTAGAGAAATGCCAGGTAAAGTAACCAAGGTTTCAATGCAGATGTATCAGATTGGCTAGGCTAACCTGACCCCCCCCCCAAAAAAAAAAGACAAATATTGAAAGGACTGTAGTAAAGCAGGCACATCAATACTTTTTTAGTAGAGCTGCAAAATGGTCAGGACATTTTAGAGATCAATTAGAAATAGGACCTTAAAGTTTCTGAATGGTGTTTGAGCCAATGATAGTAATTGCTTTTGATATAAATATCTGCTCCTGGAGTGCTGCAACATCTGTTGGGAGATCTCTGTTCCTTGAAAATCTAACTTTTCTCCACCATCTCCACTGCTAATGGGGGTCCTGGCTGAGTAGTTGAACCCCTGCATCAAGAAGTCAGAAACACCTTAGAAATCAATCCCTCCAAATCAGAGTTTTCATTATTCTGATCATCTATATTTAAGATTGTGTTAATGTAAATGAAACTTAAAAGTTTAAGTGCAAATATCACCCCCCCCCCAAGAACTCAGTTGTTAAACATTCACAAGACTACTTTTAATATATATTTCTCCAGATTCACAGGAAGCTGAGCGGTGAGATCTTAGATATTCAGGAAATAGAATATTCTCGGAGGTGGGGGGTGGGAAATAATCTTACCCACAATTCCTCCATTAAATCAAAGTACTCAATCTAGAACAATAGCTTCAAGGAGTAGTAAGAGCTAATAAATTTTGGTTTTGGTAGAGACTTGGGCAAGTTTGAAAATTGTGAGGAAGAAACCAATTGATGGGGAGAGGTAGAAGATTTAAGAAGGGATGATCATCAAAGATTCAGTCTTGTGGAGGAAATGGGAAGGGATAGGAACAAGTACATATATAGATGAGGTGGCCTTAGCAAGAAGGAAAGACTAGTCAGAGACTGTAAGAATGAAGGAGATAGTACAATGTAATAGTAAGAGATTTTGAGATAAAAATAAGGGCTCAATTTTTTCAAGAAAGTAAGAAAATCAATGACCTAACCAAGATGGAGGTGAGGAGGAGGTATAGATGTTTGAGTGAGGAAAAGCACTTATAATACCTTCTATGGGAAGTGAATCAGGAATCAATTAAGAAGGAACAAAAGAGCTATATTGCTGTAATAAGACCCAGTTGAGTTTGGATAACATGAATTTGTAACATACTCAGAATAATTGTAAAATTTTTTTCACCCTTGTCCCATAACTTATGAGAAAAAGCAAGAGAGGATGGAAAGTAGGACTTATCCAAATCTGGGGTTTGGCAAGAGAAGAGCCATGATAGGAAAGGGGACTGAGGGTTCAATAAAAGTGGAATGGTCGATTATTGAATCCAGGTTGGAGAAGAAAGGACAGGATAGGGCAAGGACTTAAAAAAAATATTCAGGGATGGAGAGATTGGAGATGCCTTTGAAGAAAGAAAAGGCATTAGAGAAGTTAAGCATAGTGAGAACTGGAAAATAGGTTTTAGTTAGATATGGGAAGTTACAAAATTCTAATTAGGAAAGTGAGACACTTTTTAGTAATGATACATTCTAATATGGGATCATCTCTATGTGTAACTAAGATGGAATAAAGGCGTAAAGGTCATAGGATTTAATAAAGTTGAGAAATGTAAGATCAGTGTGTTTGAGGGAACAGGTACATTAAATATTAAAATCCCCTAGGCAAGAGTTGAGTAGGAGAGGAAGACAGTAAGTCAGGTACTGAGCTCCATGAGAAGCAGAGACTGAGTTAAAGTTTGGAATATTGCATCTACAATGATTTTGGTTAGATAAAAAAATTTTGATGGTGTGAACTTCAAAGGAGGGAAGCTGAGTGAAGGAAGTAAAGGTAGAGATCTGGAAGTGAGAAAGGGAGCAAGGAGTATTCCACATTCCTGTCTAGGACCAGTGTGGCAGAGGGTGTGAGAAAGAGTATAGACAGTGTTACATAAACAATCTAGAAACACTGTCATCAGAGGGGAACCTAGTCTAAGTGGATGCCAATAAATGGAAAAAGTGTGAAAGAAAGAGGTACAAGAAGAAGAGGATGTGTTTACTATGGAATAGGATTTCTCTAAAGGGCAAAATGAAAAGGATGGCTTAGGACATTAATAGAGTAAGGTTTAGGGGAATAAGACTGAGAAAACATAATGGAAAGGTAGGGGAAGAGTGCTGAGGATAGTTTTTTGTTCTTTCCCTAATGGTCCATACTTAATGATTATAGGGAGAGTAAAAAACACTGAAAAAGTCATGAGGATAATCATCGGTGGCAGATGAACAGAGGGTGTTGCAAAAAAGAATAAGGCAGAGCCTGGATCTGTTCCTTCACTGGACCAGCCATGGGAGTGGATGAGGTTGTAAAAGGGGTTGAGCATAACAAGCAATGGCCATTCCTCTTCCTTTTGGGAGGCCAACAGTGTGAAGGATCCAGGTCCTCCTGTTCTCCTTCTTTAGGGAAAGGGGGTGAAGCTGGTGGAGGAAAATACACATTCTGTTACTACACTCATATATTTGGAGTTCTAATTCCCATTAGCCATATTTTTGTTCTATCTTTCCCATTAGCCCTATTTTTGTTCTATCTTTCTACATTCTATCTCATGAGGATCTCATCAATTCCCAAGATTTGAATTGTCATCTTTAAAATGATTTCTGCATTCATTATAACTGTGTCTGATTCTTTGTGACACCATTTGGGGTTTTCTTAGCAAAGATATTAGAATTTGCCATATCCTTTTCCAGCTCATTTTACAGATGTGGAAACTGAGGCAAACAGGATCACACAGGGAATAAGTGTCTGAAGCCAGATTTGAACTTAGAAAATGAGTCTTCCTGTTTTCAGGGCCTGGTACTCTACATACTATAGTGCTACCTAACTGTCCCAACCCTGAGTGGTAGATGCTATTATTGTCTCCATTTTACTGATGATGAATCAGACAGAGATTGTCTTTTCCAGAGTCACTCAACTAGTAAGTAAGTATCCAAGAGAAGTTTTTGAAAGTCTTTCTAATTTCAGGACCAGTGCTTTATCCCCAGTATTACTTGGCTTCCTGACAATGGGGGAGAAAGGAGGGATACAAGAAGTATGATATTGATAGAATCAACAAGGCTTGGCATTTAGGGAATAAGATGATGATGATTCCGAGTTTGTGAACTGGAGTGATTAGGACGATAATAATACCTTTAAAAGGACTAGGGAAACTAGGAAAAGAAGGAGGCTTAGAGGGAAAGAAAATGGTTTTGATTTTGGACACATTGAGCTTATGGGATATTCAGGTAGAGATGTCTAACAGGAAATGGATGATGAAGAATTGATGAAGAGATGATAGTTTAACCCTTGGGAATTTATGAGATCACAAAGAGAAGGAATGCAGGAAGAAAAAAAAAAAGATGGTCTAAGGCAGAACTCTGAAATTCTGGGCAGGATGTGAATGATGACCCAGCAGAGGAGATTAAATAGTAGTCAGGTTGGGTGGGAACTTATTCTTAGCTTGTGATCATCTTTCTGGTCTAATTGCCTTGGAATAGCTCTTGTGGCTTCAGGCTAGACATTATGTTTTCTCTGTGTATGTGTCCCTTCTTGTATATTGCCTAGTCATGTATGTTGCTTTCCTATGTTTTATCTACATGTATGAGCTTCCAGTGGGCTGTGTTAATCTGAGAACCTATCCATTTCTGGCAATTTCAAACCTTGTCATTCAATTTGCTTTGCTCCTTAGTTCAATATCTTTTGTTTTTCATTAATGCTTCCTTTTGAGCTAGTTGAATAAAAAGATAAATATCTTGTCAATCTGCCAACAAGTACTTATTTATCGAATGCTTATTGTGTTAAGTTCTGTTCTGAAGACTAGAGATACAGAGAAAAGGTGAAAAAAAAAAAAGGTCACCATCATCAAGGAGCTTATATTCTAATGTGGGAGGCAACCTGAACAAAACTTTATATACAAGATCCAGACCTGACCTTAACAGGCAATCTCAAGGGGAATGCATTAGCCATAGGCAGAACAGGGAAGAGCCTCTTATAAAATATGGAATTACCCTGAGTTCTCATTGGAGCTAAGGAAACCAGGGACAGCCAGTGAAGAGCATGGAGGATAGCCTTCACAAAGGTACAGCATCAGCAAATGGGGGCATCATTTGTCAGTAATGGCCAGTCAGCCAGTGTATGTATATCATAGAGTCACAGAGGGCAGGAAAGGGATTGGTTTGTGAAGAGCTAAACAACACTGGGCTTGAAATCAGAAATACTCATTTATGTGAGTTCAAATCCAGCTTTAGACACTTCCTAACTGTGTGACCCTGGACAAGTCACTTAATTCTGTTTGCCTTGGTTTCCTCCTCTGTAAAGTGAGCTGTATCAGGAAATGACAAATCACTCCAGTATCTTTGCCAAGAAAACTCCAAATGAGGTCACAAAAACAGTACTAAATAGCATGAAAAACTTTACATTTGAACCTAGAGGTAGCCATTTGAATTTTTTCAGTGTATATGTGTGCATTTGTATGTTTGTGAGACATGGTCAGACCTGTTCTTTAAGGAAATCATTTTTGGACACTGGAGTAGGGAGAGGCTTGTGTCAGGGGACTGATCAGAAGGCTATTGCAATAGTGCAAGTGAAAGATAGTGGTGATATGAAGTAGGATGATGGCCATGTGAGTGGAGACTGATTAAAAGTGGATGATGACTCATACCACTATATATCTTGAAGTTAGGAGAGTGTAAGTGGGAGGCCAAGGTGCTATAAATTCCAAATATTAGTATTGTTATTATTGTTACTGTTATTATTATCAGACTGTCTATTGCATCTGCCTAAATTTGGGAGTCCTTATGGTTCTAAGACCTCAGGTATGAGAACAAAATGGCACCAAATGACAAATGTGGTAATTAAGTCCCTGGGAGCTGATGTGAACTCCCACATGGAAATAATTCCATAGCCACGTCCCCAAATGAAAGCAGAATGAGGAACAATCAAAAGGTACTATGCCTTTAATGATACAAGGAACTGAATCTCACACTTACCTCTCTGAAGCTTGGACTCCTGAGTATGTTGATGCCCTGAGTTTGGGGATCTATGAACAATCAGCTTGAAATATCTGCTGAATGTGTATTTCCTCAGGCTCAGACTCTTTTCTGCCCTCTATCTCTATCTATCCTTGCTCTGAAGCCCTTGAAATCTGTTTTCTCAAACATTCTAGGCTGAATGCCAGGTGATTTCTAGCTTTCCTCTTTCAGTTTTGATATTCGAAAATGAAGTTGTCACTTCCCCCAAAGCTTCTTATGATTTCTTTTTCAGCAAACAGTTGCTCTTCATTGATGATACTCATATTCAGAGAGGTTCCCCTCCCTTGATAGTCTACTTTGTGAAGGACTTAATTATCTTGGCAAGCCAAGAAATATTAACTGCTCTGCTTTTGTCAGAAAGAATGCTCCAACAAACATTCAAATAATCAAAATCCCATATGATTATGATATGAGGCTTCTGTGCCAAGCATATGATTCATGACTGAAAGTCATCTATCGCTTCTTTATGTCTAGGTGGGCTATAGCCTACTCCCCTGCCAATAGTGATTTAATACCTCTGTTAATTTTTACCTAAATGTCCTCCAGTTTGATTCTGCTATGCAGTTACTGAATTTCCTCATATGAATATATTTTCTTAATATAGAATACTGCTTCTTCCTTTCTTTTTCCAACCCCCATTTAGTACATTCCTTTATAATAAAGTATATTCATCTAGAAACTCAGAATTCCCTATCACCAGGTCTTAGAGATGCCCATTAGGCTAAAAAGACCTTCTTGCCTTAAGATATTTAGTTCAATTTGTGCTTTCTGTAGATTATATAAATTTGTTTATGGACTTCTGAGCCATGGATATTCTCTCTCTCTCTCTCTCTCTCTCTCTCTCTCTCTCTCTCTCTCTCTCTCTCTCTCTCTCTCTCTCTCTCTCAATTTGGTCTCTTTAGGCAATTCTACATTGTAACTATTCTTTATGGTATCTAGTTTGGTAGATGTATTTATTTGGTATGTATTTAGATGTATTAGTAGATGTATCTCTGCTCTTCTTTTTTACAGTCTTTTTGAGTAGATTTGCAAGGCTCTAGCCAGATATATTTTTACTAGCCCTTGTGAGGTGCCCTCCATCCCTGACCAAGGGTTAATTATTCTGATATTTTAAATCATGATCCATCAACCCAAATCCTATTTTCATACCCATCTCCTTAGCAACCTGTTCATTTTCCAAATCTGTCTTATTCTTCATAAAGCTTTTGCCTTCAATCAGATCCAGCAATAAAAACACCACCTGTGTCCCCAAGATCTTCAATTTGTTGCCCAGGATTTTGTAATCCTTAGCACCATTCTCTATATTCTTTCTGAAATTATTTGCCTCTGTTTAAATCATCAAAAGCAAGTAGTAGTAATCAGGTTAGGTTTGATATCTTTTAATGTACCCTCCCATATCTTGAACATTTTATAATCATTAACATTATTACATGCACACATATGTACACAATCTATCTATATATAGAGAGATAAAGAGCATGTGTGTGTGTGTGTGTGTGTGTGTGTATGTATCTTTAAGGTTTACAAAATACATTACAAATACCTCATTTGATCCATCCAACAATTCTAAAAAGTAGGTGCTGTTATCATCTGCTTTTTATAGATGAGGAAACTGAAGAAAGGAGTAAGATTAAGTAACTTGGCCAAGTTCACACAGCTAGTGAGTGTTCAAAGTCAAATTTATACCCAGGTTTTTCTGACTCCTACTCCAGAGCCTTATCCAATTCACCACCAAAGCAACTCTATCATGCAAAGAAAAAAACAGAAGACCAGTCTATTTAATGTATTGATCAATGAATAGCTGTTTCTGTAGCCCTGAGCTTCAAAGAGGTCATTAACTACCATCATTTGCCTCTCTTGTTCCTCTGATTTTCTTGACTATTTCTTTCCTGATGACATCCTTGGATTTCTATCATCATTCCTTGTATCAAATGCAGCTGCCTTCTCCTCAAACAGTCCAGCACTCCCTCTATGAAAAAGAATAAAGGCATATACTGAAATCATCTTAAACCAGATTGAGAAAGCTGAGGTTAAATTTTTAGTGTAATCATTCACACCTTCAAGAGGACAAATGCTAGAAATAAGGATTTGACTTATTATTTTCCTGATTGTCTAGAATAAAGAAAATTATGGAGAGATTGTTAATGACACAAAATAAACTTAAACGAGTCCTACTTCCGTGGGTGGCAGGGGCCATGGAGGCAGAAAAAGGGAAACCAGTTGTTAAATATTTACTAGTAAACTCCTGAGATATAGCTGTTAATTAATTCCCATTGTCCTTTATTCTTTTCCCCTTCCTTTCTGCATATCATTCAGCCTTCTGACACTAGTCAGTATTCTCCTCTGTCTCTTTAGAATTTTTTTTACCTTTTTTATCTTTTTTTACCCATGGAGGAGGGGGGGTAAAGAGTAGTATGAGGTAATGCTGATCAACTAGAAAGTACTCGAATTGTAAAAACAAAACAAAGCAAAACATGTTTCAATATTAGAATGGGAAATTTTAATTTTATTTAGCAGACATTCGGAAACCACTAAAGATTTCTTAGAGGAGAAGAAGTATAATCATATACTTTATAAGCTATAGGTTAAGATTATTTGGGGAACTATGTGGAGAATGAACTGGAAAGCAGACAGATTAAAAGCAGGAAGACAAGATTAAGGTGTCATTACAATATCTAGACAAGTAGAGATAGGGGCCCAAACTAGAACAATTGTCCTGGGAATGAGGAAGGAAACCAGAGGTAGGAGATAGCTATAGTTAACAATTTGGATAAAGCTCCCATGAGCAACATCTGACAATGAAGCCCCCAAAATTTAGTAAGAAAACCCCAAATGGGATCACCAAGAGTTGAACACAACTTTTAAAATGACTGAAAAAAATTCAACAAGGCTATTTTTTGGATGACCATCAAGAGGCTATCATTTGAGCCAATCCTCCCAGTCTTTTCGATGCAGTTAGATTCACTATAAACTTGGGTTTTATCAACATTGCTTTCAAAACCTTGACAGAGCCAACTATGTGCAAAGATGAAATTAGCAAGGGACCTCAGAGAAGGCTGAAGCCACATGATGTCTAATGTACAGATCCAGGGATAATACTTCTTTTGAAATTCTCTGTAAGAAACCCTTAGAGAGAGATGAATGCCTGTTATCTGAGAGTTATAGCAAGGCCACAAGACATTTCTTTCAGAAAATGTGAAATTACTGAGACACTATTAATCAAAGCAATAACCACAAAATGTATTAAAAACCCACATTCAAGTACAAAAGTTAGGAAGACATAGATATTGACTACAAATATTGATGCTCTCAAAGAAAGGCGACCTTGAAGGAGACTAATATCCCAGAAGGTTTTTTAAGTTGCATAGGAGAACAGAAAGTTCTTATTTTCTCCATAAAGAGTCACTTCTTGTCTGGATAGATTTGAACTACTTCTTGGTATCCTCTGAATCTCTTTATACGTAAAGTGTTTTGTATTAGCAGGGCAAAGCAAAACTAGATTAATGGCAAGGTTGATGGCCCCTATCTGTAAAGGGCCTTGGCCTCTCATAAAGCCACTTAATAGAGTCCCTTTCCTTTAATTGCATGCCATAATCTTGGGGGGCCCATCTATCTCTATGGATGCTCCAGGCATTATCCTCCCTTTATAATGTAGTTCAGCTAGAGTATAGAATCAGCTGATGAGGCCAGTGGTCCCATGGCAGTACACCATCTGGTCAAGGTCATGGGTGGCAGATTACCAATTAGGAAGCATGGCAGGGAGGATGTTGTGTGGCTGGGGGCCAAGAATATATGGTAGATTTGCCATCACTAAGGGAACCATGGTGTAGGTGTTGAAGTGGATTAATACACAAATCTCTCCTCCCCTGGGATCCTGGCTAAAACCTTGGATTTAGCCAACAAGAGTTGCCATTGGAATAGAATAAAGCATCCTGCCTACTTAAGAACATGAGAGAATTCGGAGCACACCCCACCTGAGCTCTGGGCTGGGTCCTATCTGTCCATCTGCTTAAAACTGCAATTAAGATATTAACTGGGTCCTTCTTATCCCCCACCCCCAGCCCTCCATTGTTTAGAGGCTGGCTACCTTAGTCATCACCTCTGTCCCTAAGTGCAATCCCACATCTGCTATGGGCAGCTGCTGTTCTGTAGATAATGGTTCCAAGATAGCACTTTGTAGGATGGGAATCAGAATTTTTTGTGAGGAGCTTTGGGAATTCTTGATGGCTTTCTGAAGTGATGAGGAAATCTCATCCCAATAATGCATCGCTATTTGGGATTCTGTAATTGGGCAAAAAATTCAGGATTTTGGGTTTCAGTAGCCTTGTCTGAATTTCTAGAAACTTTTTAGCTATAGTTCCAAGGTGAAAAAGAAAATGAGTCAACCTTTTTGTACTAATCTGAGTTTGGATTATACATTGGAGTTCATGATATATAAATGTATACATACATATACATACATGCATGGGTATACATAAATAGATATGGATATATGTATATATATGTAGATATGAATAAATGTGGATATAATCATATTTATGTTTGTGCTTATATATGTATATACCATACATGTATGTGTGTAAATATGTATGTGTATGTATATATATGTATACTCATTCATTCATTCAATAAATATTTACAATGTGCTTGCCCAGGGTGCAAAGTAAAGGGCCATGTGTTTGAGGACTAAAATTTAAATGACACACTTTTTTCTTTCATGAAAATTACATATTTATTAGAGGGGTGACTTTTAAACTATAATGCATTGTCATATATCCTAAGTGCATTGAATAACACAAAAACAATGTGTTATATGAAGTTTGAGAGGGTTTATAGTTGACCAGGAGGAAAGAGAAAAGGCTTCCTGAAGAAGATGGCATTTGAGTTATACTTTAGAAGATGGGTAATAATTCAACAGGTGAAATGGCAGATGGAATATTAGAAGCACAGGGAACAGAGTGAGCAAATACACCAATGAGGCATTTCGACAGCCACAAGCAATCAAGTATGGAGTACATAGAGGAGAGCAATATGAGAGAAGACCTTGTGATTTGTGTCAGATTTTGTAGGCTTTTGAGCTAAAGGAGTTTAAACTTAACTCAGGAGGGATAAGAAGCCCCTGAATGTCTTCAAATCTCCAGGGGAATGACATGATCTCATCCATATCCAGACAATATTATTCTAGCAGTGACAAGAAGGATGGATTTTGTAGGAGAGAAAAATGAAGACAAGAAACTTACAGTATTAGCAATTATGGAAATTGTCCTGGCAAAATGCAATCTGGAACATAGGTTGTAGCTGAGGTGATAGAAATATATGAATGAGAGATGCTGCAGAGAAAGGCTGAGTCAAAGGGACTGGGTAACTGGATGGAAGAGATGAGGAAGAGGCAAGAGACAAAGACAACTTCTAAGATTGTATATATTTGTGTGTGTGTGTGTGTGTGTGTGTGAGAGAGAGAGAGAGAGAGAGAGAGAGAGAGAGAGAGAGAGAGAGAGAGAGAGACAGAGAGAGACAGAGACACAGAGAGACAGAGACACAGAGAGACAGAGAGAGAGACAGAGAGAGAGACAGAGAGAGAGAGAGACAGAGAGAGAAAGAGAGAGAGAGAGAAAGAGAGAGAGAGAAGAGAAAGAGAGAGAGAGAGAGAGAAAGAGAGAGAGAAAGAGAGAGAGAGAGAGAGAGAGAGAGAGAGAGAGAGAGAGAGAGAGAGAGAGGAGAGAGAGAGATATAAAGAGGAGGAGGAGGAGAGAGAGACAGAGAAAAGGAAAGGGGAAGAAGACAGAGAAAAAAGAGAGAAAGAGGGGGAAGAGAAGAAAGGGAGATGAAAAGAGAGAGGAGAGAGTGTGAATGTGTGCATGAGAGCATTTTAGGTTTTGTGAAGAATTTTATACACTTTGTTTCTTTAATCCCTATGAGAGCCAGATAGGCTATTTCATCATTCTCATTTTATAGATGAGTCAAAGATTTAAAGTGACTTGCACATGGCCACATGGCTAAGTGTTAGAAGGAAAATTTGAACTCAGATCTTTTCAGCCTGCCAGCTCAGCCCTCCACCCCTCTACCACGGGAATACAATCAAGAGTCATACGTGAGTTCATGTCCTTAGGCAGCACATCAAAACTTCTAGACTTCCAAGCTTTCATCTGTAAAATGAGGGGGTTGGATTAAAGGGGCTTGAAGGGCCATTCCAGCTCCAGATTTGTAATGCTTTTCAGTGTTGGGAGAAAAGCAGGGATATTGTCACTCGTTTATCTGCCATTAAAGAGTTTCTATGTCAACAAAAGAATGGACAAATAAGAAAAATGAGTTTCAGAGACATTCAGTCCCTTACTCATAGGCTAGAATTATATTCCATAATAATAAATTAAACACTTTATTATATATGCTATTATTGATCCTGATATTCAAGTCTAGCACTCCATTCAGAACCATAGGCTGCCTCTCACCCAAGGTGTCCCATGTCACATGAGAGTCTTCAGGTAATTTTTCACATGTCTTGTTTGATAGAGAAAATGAGATTTTTGGAACATTTGTAAATGAAAGAAAAGTTTTGTACACTTGAAGATTTAGGCATCAATACCACCTATACAGCTCTTGCCTTCCAGAGACAGCTTCTACTTGTGGAAACATATTTTTCAGTGGCCAAAACTCAAGAGATTATCCTAACTAAGCACTTATATTAGGGTCCAGGATTTTAAAAGCCATTACTTGTAGAAATCCTGGAAATGCGATGGAAAATAGTCAACTCTCTTGCTACTAAGATCTTATAGCCTAATTCCCCTCACTCCTTATGATCCAAGGATCAGCCTAATCATAAATAAATTTCAAAGTTTTGAACAGTGAAAATGGCATTGGATTTGGTGTCAAAAAGCCTAAAGTTAAATTCCTAACTGTGCTATTTAATAGCATTCAATTGCCCCCTTTGCTACATGTGACAATTTTTTCTTCCTGGATACTTGCCCCTTTCAAGGTTTCCATGACCCTGCTCTCTTCTGATTATCCTCCTACCTGTCTGGTTACATCTTCTGAGTCTCTTTTACGGATTCACAATCCATACAACACAAGTAAATTATAGATATACCCCAAGTCTCTGTCCTTGGTCCTTTCCTCTTTTATGTGTATACTTTCTCTCTCTTTTTAAAAAAAAATATTTTTTTTAATTTTATTAATTTTATAATTATACATTTTTGACAGTATATATGCATGAGTAATTTTTTATAACATTATCCCTTGTATTCATTTTTCCAGATTTTCCCCTCCCTCCCTCTACTCCCTCCCCTAGATGACAGGCAATCCCATACATTTTACATGTGTTACAATATAACCTAGATACAATATATGTGTGTAAATACCATTTTCTTGTTGCACGTTAAGTATTAGATTCCAAAGGTATAAGTAACCTGGGTAGATAGACAGTAGTGCTAACAGTTTACATTCAATTCCCAGTGTTCCTTCTCTGGATGTAGTTGTTTCTGTCCATCATTGATCAACTGGAACTGAATTGGATCTTCTTTTGTTGAAGATATCCACTTCCATCAGAATACATCTTCAAACAGTATTGCTGTTGAAGTGTATAGTGATCTTCTGGTTCTGCTCATTTCACTCAGCATCAGTTGATATAAGTCTCTCCAAGCCTCTCTGAATTCATCCTGCTGATCATTTCTTACAGAGCAATAATATTCCATAACCTTCATATACCATAATTTACCCAACCATTCTCCAATTGATGGACATCCATTCATCTTCCAGTTTCTAGCCACTACGAAAAGAGCTGCTACAAACATTTTGGCACACACAGGTCCCTTTCCCCTCTTTAGTATTTCCTTGGCATATAAGCCCAATAACAGCACTGCTGGGTCAAAGGGTATGCACAGTTTGATAACTTTTGGGGCATAGTTCCAGATTGCTCTCCAAAATGGTCAGATTCTTTCACAACTCCACCAACAATGCATTAGTGTCCCAATTTTCCCACATCCCCTCCAACATTCATCATTATTTGTTCCTGTCATCTTAGCCAATCTGACAGGTGTGTAGTGGTATCTCAGAGTTGTCTTAATTTGCATTTCTCTGATCAGTAGTGATTTGGAACACTCTTTCATATGAGTGGATATAGTTTCAATTTCATTATCTGAGAATTGTCTGTTCATATCCTTTGACCATTTATCAATTGGAGAATGGTTTGATTTCTTATAAATTAGGATCAATTCTCTGTATATTTTGGAAATGAGGCCTTTATAAGAACCTCTAACTGTAAAAATATTTTCCCAATTTGTTACTTCCCTTCTAATCTTGTTTGAATTAGTATTGTTTTTACAGAAACTTTTTAGTTTGATGTAATCAAAATTTTCTATTTTGTGATCAATAATGATCTCTAGTTCTCCTCTGGTCATAAATTCCTTCCTCCTCCACAGGTGTGAGAGGTAGACTATCCTCTGTTCCTCTAATCTATTTATGATCTCATTCTTTATGCCTAAATCATAGACCCATTTTGATCTTATCTTGGTATATGGTGTTAAGTGTGGGTCCATATCTAATTTCTGCCATACTAATTTTCAGTTTTCCCAACAGTTTTTTTCAAATAATGCATTTTTATCCCTAATGTTGGTATATTTGGGTTTATGTGTATACTTTCTCAAATGGTGACCTCATCAACTACCATGAATCCAGTGATCAACTTTATGTGACTTTCCTTTTTATAGATCCTCCCCTAGTCTCTCTCCCTAGCTCTAATCCTGCATCACAAAAGGGGATGTCTCCTAGATATCTTAAATTTAAAATGTCCAAAAACAGAGTTCAGTCCTTCTCACCAAACCCACTCCTCATCTGAATTTCCCTGATATTGTCAAAGGAAAGACAGTTATTCACCCAGTATTAAAACCTCTACCTCTTATTCTTGTTCCCCCCACATATTTAATTGATTGTCAAATATTTTTCATTCTTCTATCCACAACATCTCTGGTATACATTCTCTTTAGGATTCTTAACAGGCCTCATCATTTCCCTCCTGGACTATTGAAATATCTTCATAATTGGTTTCATAACTCCAGTTTTTCCCAATTCTACTCCATTCTCCAAATATGTGCCAAAGAGATTTTACCAAAATTCCTTCTCCTCTCCTCTTTCCTCTTGTTCTCCCTCCAATAAATTTAAAAGGATTTCTATTGCTCCTAGAATAAAATATCAATGTTTCTATCTACCATTTGAAGTTCTTTACAAACTGGCCCTTTGCCACCTCAACATTCTTCTTATACAGGATTTCTCTCCATGTTCTGGACAGTTTATCCATAAACAGCAGTCTACTTGTTGCTCCTTTTCACTTGTTGACCCACCCCTTGTCTCTATATTTTTGCCTGGAATATTATTTCTCTTAATCTTCAACTTTATTTTTCCCAAATTCTTCAAACATCATCTTTTACATGAAAGGTTCCTTAATCCTTTTAGCTATTAGTCCTCTCCTTCCCAAGGCTACATTTGACTCTGTATATGTTCAACTGATATTTATAAGTGTACATGTTGTTTGTCTTGGTAGAATGTCAACTTCTTGAGGGCAGGGACTGTTTTATTTTTGTCTTCATATTTCTAGTGGCTGTGATAGCTTCCTTAAGGCTGTTGGGATGCTCAAATGAATTCCTGTAAGTAATACATGTTGAAAATTTTGAATCACTATATAAATTTCTATTACTATTAATTAATAATGTAAGTTATTAGTATTACTCAATCTACTCTTCCTAATGTGGTAATAATAATTGTCTGCATTTCATCCATTCACCCTGATTCCCAAGATCCCATCACTCTATATTAACGTTTATCAAATCCAGCAATCTTTAAGGATCCTCCAGACCCTTTCAAGGGTTCCAAGCGATAACAACTATCTTTATAAAAATATTAAGACACTTTAATTTTTGTATATAGATTATATAAATTAAAGATATTTTTAGGATTTTTGGTAATATTTAAGCATATGAAAAAGTTCTGAAACCAAAATTTTTGAAAGCATTCCCCTGGCCAATTTCTTAAAAACTCTGTTAAAAGTCTTTTAGAATTATATGATTTTGATGATAAACTGTTTTGTTCTATCCTTCAGAAATACTTTTCAGGCATATTTCATAGAATAATAGTTATGAGTATTGGGCACAATCTTAGCACTCACCTGATATAGCCCCTTTGTTTAATAGATTAGACCCTGAGGAAGAGACAGACTTGCCCCAAATCATGGAGCAGGGGGAACCCAGAACCCAACATGAGTCTCTCAATATCTAGCTGAATATTCTCTCCCCTCACTATAGCTATATACACTTTTCTAACACTGAAATTCTTTATCCTCATGTTGGTTTATAAACTCCATTTCTGGCACCATGTGTTGTTTCACAAAGGAGAGGGGATGGACTGACCAGACTCTAGCTTAATTAAAGCCAAATGGAGGTCTTTCTGTAGTCAATCATTCAGCTCCTGTCTAACTCCCCATACTACTCACCCCCTGACAGAATTATGAAGAAATCCCTAAGGTCTGACTCCACCAGCTGATCCTCAATCATTTGAGTGACCAACCAGGATGTTTGT
This sequence comes from Sminthopsis crassicaudata, assembly GCF_048593235.1. Taxonomy (NCBI): domain Eukaryota; kingdom Metazoa; phylum Chordata; class Mammalia; order Dasyuromorphia; family Dasyuridae; genus Sminthopsis; species Sminthopsis crassicaudata. Next base: position 434,747,118 of record NC_133620.1, read on the forward strand.
GTGTGTGTGTGTGTGTGTGTGTGTGTGTGTGTGTGTGTGTGTGTGTGTGATTTATACTTAAAAATAGGAGATTTATTTTATACTTGGGGGAAAAAAAGTGTTTGTAGGTTTTATTCTTCCTTGCCTTAGAAAGTTAAAAAAAAAAAAAAAAAAGATGTGATGTTACTTCCATCAACAAATTTTCTACCTATGTCCTACTCAAGATGGCAGGAGGCCCGAGGGATTCCATAGCTCTCACAGAATCACAGAGTTGGAACAGTGACAAACACTGATTAAGCACTTATAGCACACAAGACTATGAGCAGAGAAGGGACTTCAGATACCATCTAGTTTAATCCATACTTGAATAAGAATCTATTTGACAACATATCAGAGAGGTGGTCACCCATTCTTCACTTGAAGACCTCTAGAGAGAGGCAACTTATTTCCTCTGAAAAACAGCCAATTCCAATTTGGACAGCTCCTATCACACTCAAGTTTTCCTTATGACAAGCTTAAATCCACCTTCCTGCAATTTCCAGCCTATTTCTAGTCCAGCCCTATGGAATCAAGTAGAATAAGTCCTGTCATTTTTCCACAGAAAGGAATGGAAGCAAACATTTATTGAGCACCTACTAGGTGCCAGGTACTTTATAAATATTATCTCATTCTATCTTCACAACAGTTCTGGAGAGTGGTGTGAAGGTACTATCATTATTCCTGTTCTAAGGTTGAGGAAACTGAAATAAATAAAAGTTAAGTGACTCACCAAGGGTCATACAGTATCTGAGGTTTGGATTTCTGGATCCAAGCCCAGCAATCTACTCACTGGACCCACCTACATAGCCTGTAGATGGCCTTTAAAGATGAACACAGCTTTAGCAGGTGCTCTTATTAGCCCTTTACTCACTCCTGCTAGTCTGAGAGAGGGGAAGAATCAGTGAGACAGTGAGGAAGACCAGAAACCACATGTGAATGTATAGATTCCCAATTCTCTGAGGTGTTTGTTCCTTTGTCCTTAAAGAAATAGGATGATTCAGCTCTGGATTTAGAATCAGAGAACCTGGGTTCAAATTCTTTCTCTGCTACTTGTTCTCTCTCTAACCTAGGACAAATCACGTTACCCACCTAGCTTCTATTTCCTTACCTTTAAGATGAAAGAGTTGAATCAGATGTCCTCTAAAGTCCCACTCCAGTTCTAAATCTGTGATTCTTTGAGCTCCAGGTTCAGAAGTGCAGGAGAAGAATAAACAAGGGAAAGAGGTTACAATAGTGTCTCCCAACACAAATGACTGCAGGGAGTGGTAGGTGATTGTTGCCAGACTTCCATCAGTAAATTTACAGAGCCCTTGGGGTTGGGATTAGAAAAATACACATAAATAAGTATCTGAAAGTATATACAAAGTAATTTTGAGAGTGGGACCGTAGTAATGAGTAGAAGAATGAGGAGAAAGGCATATGAACCAGACTCTAAAGGTAAAATGGGGTTTCTAAGAAATAGTGATGAGGAAAGCACACATTCCAGATGTGGATTGGCATTTGTGTCAAAATATGAAAGCAGAAATACAAAGTCTTAAATGGGAAATAATTCATAAGTTAATTTGATTGAGATAGGGGGTGTAATGGATATATGAAATTAAACTAGAAAGATTGCTGTGATCCAGATTATGGAGGGCTTGAAGTGTCAGGATAGGCATTTTGTATTTTATCAAATGAGTTGACACGGAAACCATTTTGCAAATTGTAAAGCACTATATAAATGCTGTTATTACTTGCTGTAGTTGCAGCAGTAGTAATAGCAATAGTAGCTGTATCAGTTGTAATAGTAGTAAGAGTAGTAGCAATAGTGTGATAGTTAATAGTAACAGTAGCAGCAGCAGCAGCAGACATATCAGTAGTAATAGTAACAGGAGTAGTAGCTATAGTGTGATAGTTAATAGTGGTAGCAGTTTTGATAGCTTCAGGAAGGAAGAAAATAAACATATATCAATTGCTTACTTTGTACCAGGAATTTTGTGCTGTGAGTGTAACAAATATCTTCTCATTTGATTCTCACAACAATCCAGAGAAATAGATGCAATTATTGACCCCATTTTGTAGTTGAGGGAAAAAAGGCTAACAGAATTTTAAAATGATTTTCCCAGTAAGTATCTGAAGTCTGATTTATCCTGATATCATCCTCACTCTCCACCTGGCACTTTATCTACTGCACTACCACACTGTCTCTATAAATGTTATAAACTCATCAAAATGCCATTTGAAAGTTTAATTATCTAAATTTCTTTTATATTTATTTAGTTTTGTTGTTCTTAATAATAAAATTTTAAATTTCATTTTAAATAAAATCCCCTTTATTCTAATCCCCCAGGGCATTATATTCATCTAATTCTTGGCCAAATAATTTGGGTCCTGCACTGCCTTGCATTTAAAGACATTGAAGACCTGAGTTCAAATCCTATCTCAAAATCTCAACAACTGTGTGGTCCTGAAAAAAACCCTTTGAATCTCAATTTTCTCATCTGTAAAATGGGGATAATAATTATCTACCTCTCAGGATAAGATCAAATGAGTACTAGATCCAGGGATGTCTGATGGCTACTGGGGTTGTCTGTTTTTCACCTGGGATTTTAAAATAGGAAGGGAACTCAGAGATGATCTGGTCCAATCCCCACATTTTACAGATGAGGAAAATGAGGTCTTTAATCCTTCACATCCAATCACATATGATGATTGCTTCCCCTCAAATTCTGGTGAAAACAACCTGAGTCCCCAAATCCTGGAAATAGTTGTATCCTCCCCTCCAAAACCACTGGTCCTATTTTTAGCTCAATTCTTACAGTTATCATCAAAGGAAACATCCCTTGGGGGATGATGGTCTGAACCACCACCATCACCATTTGCTATCAACAGGCTGATAAACCCAAGGGTCTTGGAAGCAGCAGCTTCCAGAAGAGAAGTCCTGTTTCTGATCCATACTGATTCTCATAGCCAGGGAAGCAATCCTTGTGGGTGTATAACCTAGACTTTTGTATTGCAAGTTCTGCAGCCTCTGCCTCCTTAGCAATCAAAACTGCTGTATATGTATATATATATATATATGTATATATATATATGTATATATATATATATACACACACACATATATATGTATATACATATATATGTGTGTGTCTGCATATATATATATATATATATATATCAAAGACAGTTCTTGCTACCAAAGTCCTTAGCATGATCCCTGCCATATTTAGCAACATAGTTGTAGAAACTCATCCAGGGTCACAATCAGAATTTTTTAAAGGCAGAAAATTGAATTCCAAGCCCAGTTTCCTATTTACTATGTGTTCTTGCTTCTATAGAGAGAATATAATCTCCTTTATTAAGATATTATGCTGAATAAAGTATACAAATGAAATTAAAAAAAAAAAAAGATATTATGCTTCTGTTAAGACAGTTCAATATTACATTAGATTTTTGGGCTACCAAGTGATTTTTAACTCACATTCAGCTTGCATTCTACTAAAATTTCTATGTCTTTTTTCTCATGAACTGCTCCCTATTCTTTACCCATTAACCCTTTACTGGTTACCCTCAGATCTAAACAAGAAATCTGGCTGTCAATTATACATAAAACCAAGTAACAAAGATAGATGGGAAAAGAGAGCCTTAACTGAGAACCCAGAAACATGGCATAGGAAGGGGAGTAGAACTCCCCCTGCTGGATGTTGTAGAAGATAAACTCGGATGTATCCAAAATCAAAGGTTTCCAAGACCTGAATTTTTTCTTAATCCCTATTTTAACAGAAGTTTCTTTTGCCCCCTCCACTTTTCTGCTAGTTATTCGCTGTTGTTCTTTTCCTCCCTTTCACTTTTCACTAAGGAGTTGAGATCTGAATTAAGTCTGAAAAGTTGATAAAAATTTTCAACAGACAAAAATGGGGTTAGGGCAGAGATGATGGAGAAGGCATTGCAGGCATACAAAATAGTATGAACAAAGACAGAGATGGAAAAGCGAAAATCTAGTCTTTTATGAGAAGCTTTTCCCTGTCTCTTTTAATGCTAGTACCTTCCCTCTTTTGATTATCTCTGAGTTATCCTATCTATATCCATGCTTTATAAGCTTGTGTGCTTCTTATCCTTGTGTCTCTGTGAATTCTCTGCAGAGAGTCAGCCCAGAAAAGACTAGAGTTTTTTTTAGTTTAGCTTTTAAATATTTCCTGAGCACTAGGGAAATACTTGAACTATCTATTCATTAATTTTTGCCCATGACCAATCTAAATCTTTTTCTGGCCATACATGTCCTTGATTATGTAAGATAACAATTGAAGCTATCCCAAACTGCTTTGGATTGCTTTGGGAAGTATTAGGTTCATTATAAATCTTTAGAAAAAGCTGGCATAAAATTTAAGGTATGTTGAAAGGGAGATTCATTTTCAATTTTAGCTTTATTGTTACAACTTTCATATTGTGACTTTCCCTACTACAGTTTCTATATATCAAGGTTCAGCATTAGAAATTAAATGGGAATTTTGGGAATAGTTTTTAAAAAGCTTCAAATATATGAAAGCCAACAGATGATACAAAAAAGTTTACAAATTTAGAAATGCATAAACTATATTGTAGCATTATATAATATCAACATATTTTATCCTTTAATACTATAAACATTCCATAAAAACTTCTTCTCTGGCATGGAGGACCAAAAATTTTTAAATGGATTTCCCAGATCATAGAGGCATTGTGCCCTTAACCCCCACAAAGTAAAAGGGTTAACAACAGAAGAAATGTGGCAGAATTGAAGACAGTCTTTGAAATCCCCTCCGACTCTGAAATTCTGTGAAATCCTTTACTTTCTGGTATTATTGCATGGAAGTCTCCATTGCTAATATGCTAGCACTTATTTAAATCCATCATCAAGTCAACAAGCATTTATAAAGCACATGCTTTGTTCCAGGGACTGTAAGGTAAAAAGTCTTTGCTCTCAACTAGGAGATCATGACAACAGCATGATTATACAATGATCAATTCTGATGGACAAGGCTCTCATCAACAATGAGATGATTCAGGCCAGTTCTAATAGTCTTGTGATGAAGACAGCCATCTACATCCAGAGAGAGGACTGTGGGAAATAACATGGATTACATGGTTTATAACATGGTATTTTCACTCTTTTTGTTGTTGTTTGCTTATATTTTGTTTTCTTTCTCATTTTTCCCCTTTTTGGTCTGATTTTTCTTGTGCAGCATGATATTTGTAGAAATACATATAGAAGAACTGCACATATTTAACATATTGAATCCCTTTCTGTCTAGGGGAGGGGATGGGAAAGAGAGGGAAAAAATAGAATACAAGATTGTGTAAGGGTGAATGTTGAAAATTATCCATGTATATATTTTGAAAATAAAAAAGCTTTAATTAAAAAAATAAAATGGGGATAATAATTTTAAAAAATCTCTGCTCTCAAGAAGCTCACATTCTGATGAAGGCGACTACGTGCAAATAGTTAAGTTCAAAGAAAGTACAGTGTAGATAAAGTGGAAATCATCTCAGGGGGAGATGCTATACTTACAGAGAAAAAAACTTTAAAAATTTTAGTTGGGAATTGAAGGAAAATAGGGAAGCCAGAAAGTAGGTCTGAGATGCAAGAGTATTCCATGCATGGGGTATATACTTGAAATCAGTAGATGGATAGTCTTGAGTGAAGTACAGCAAGGACTCCAGTGTCACTAGATCAAAGAGTACATTGCAAGGGATGGAGGAGGGGCAGGTGAATGATTGAAGGTATAAGAATATTGGGGAGGTGTGCATTGGAGGGAGAGGTTCCAAAGGGTTTTTAAATCCAGAGAAATTCATATATGACTGTTCCTGTGGTAGTAAGGTCTTTGAGAAAAGGAATAGTTTCTTTTCTGTCTTTGTATTTTCAGGTCTAGGAGAGTATCCTGTACATAATAGGGACTTAACAACTTATCATTGAATGATATTAAATTGAATTAAATCAAATTAGTCAGGCAGTTCCTCACCACCCCCCAGTGAGTTCAATACCTAAGATCTAGCTGAACTAAATCATGCCATACAGAGAGAATGTCATTTTGAGGCTGCAATCAAAGATCTCTGAAACATCTCAGTCAACAGAAGAAATGTGGCAGAATTGAAGAAGGGCAAAGAAGCAAAACTGCAGGTGACAAAAAAGGAAATTTAGATACCTACTGGACAAAAGCAGGCACATAATTACATGCTTGATGGACAGTGATAACTTCTGCCCAAAAAGTGACATAAATATTATTATTAAGTACCTATATGATCAGAAAAACTACATAGGAAAAATGAACAACGCTGGTGCTACTCTAGTATGCTCAACATATTAAATGGATATACTCAAGACTCAATGAGTGGGTTACAGAGAGAAATCTGAAAAGGTCATCAGAGGCCTTTTAGTATGGAGTACTTTCCTCTTTCCACTTATGCAGATGAAGAAACTGAGGATCAGAGAAAATCACATATATAGCAAATAATAAAAAGGTAGGATTTGAACCAGTCAAGAGGAGCTTGCTGTTGTGGATACTAAAACGAAGAATTTATTATATGAAGAATATTAGAAAATAAAGAACCATACTCAGGGGCAGCTAGGTGCCAAGTGAGTCAGAAAACTTGAATTCAAGTCTGACCTCAGATATTTACTAGCTATGTGACTCTGGGAATGTTTAATCCCCTTTGCCTCAGTTTTCTCATCTGTAAAATGATCTGAAAAAGGAAATGGCAAACCCACCCCAGTATCTTGTCAAGAAAATTCCAAAATAGATCACAAAGAGTTGGACATGATTGAAAACAACTAAACTACAATAATACAGCAACCTCTTATTTGATTTCCTTACTATCCAAGTTTATCGCTCAATCTGTAGCCTACTCTCTGTTATCAATCTATCCCCCTTCCCTGACATTCTTGTACTCAATGAATTCAGTGACTAGGTCATTCTTTGAGTGCCAGACTCAAATCTTTCCCTCCACCCTATCCTGACCTAAATGGTCTCCTTATTTCCAGGGTCTTTTCTGTTCTGTCCATTCTCTACAGGGGTACCAAAATCAAAGTCCTGAGGTCTGACTTGTCCCTTTTGAACCATATAGAACCTTCCATTGTTGTATTCATCATCAATTACATTCCACCAAGTCTTGGTCATAGTCATAAGATCATGTTTATTCTCCTATGTTAACATTTCCAGTCCATTTTATCCATTACAAATTATTTGTGCCTTAATATATAAACATCTGAGCTGCTAAATATTGTTTCCATCTTCAAGAAAAACCTTTCTTGTAACATTTTTTCTCCTGAGCATTTCTGCATACCTTGTATTATATTCATCTTCTTTGGATGCTATACTTATTATCTTCCTTTTACCTGGGCATTTTTTCCTTTCCCTCTTACATTTCAGTTTGAAGTCTTTTTGAGTAGTGTCCTGTCAAATATGTTCTTCCTGGTCCTACTGAAGTGTAATCTATCCTTCACCAAAATTACCTTTTCCTCATATTACAGCCATGATATAAATATATAAATTTTATTCTTCTCTCTCATCTATTTAGCAAGTTACTGCTTTTCCATTTTATCTTTTCTCTTCTAACTGAAAGAAAAGATGAAATTTTATTTGTGCTCCCAAGTTCTTCAATTTCCTACTAAGATTTTAATCCCCATAACATACCACTGTACACATATATACATAATGGATAGATAGATATGTATATACAGGTATATATACATTCACTCTAGTTTTTATCATAGCTGTCCCATATATTCTTGCATAAACCAACACAATAGGATAATGATCAAGGTCTCCATCATGTCTAGAACACAAACTCTAGGAAGACTACATACCTTCCTCTGAATTAATTCATGTCTATGTAGTCACCTACCTCTTATGTCTCTTCTTCTGCAGCTGGTAGCATGATCTCCAGTATTTGCTTGCATCTGTGAATACTTTGTGTTATCCCATGGGGAATTACTTCTTTGAAAGAAGCAGTGTTATTACTGGGCTTATAAACCAAAAAGACCGTAAAGGAGGGAAAGGGAGCTACATGTGCAAAAATGTTTGTGGCAGCCCACTTTGTAGTAGCAAGGAACTGGAAACTGAGTGGATGTCCATCAGTTGGGGAAAGGTTGAATAAGTTATGGTATATGAATATAATGGAATATTGTTCTATAAAAAATGGCAAGCAGGCTGATTTCAGAAAAGTCTGGAAAGACTTACATGAACTGATGCTGAGTGAAGTGAGAAATACCAAGAGAACATTATGCACAGTGATAAGATTATGTGATTGATGATCCACTGTGATAGATTTGGCTCTTTTCAAGAATGAGACGATTCAAGGCAATTCCAATAGACTTGTTTGTTTTTGTTTTGTTTTGTTTTGTCTGTTTGGCATGGCAACTGGGGTTAAATGATTTGCCCAAGGGCACACAGTTAATAAGTTTTAAATGTCTGAGATCAGATTTGAATAGAAATAGATTTGAACAGAAACAGATTTGAAGCACTGCTGGACCAATGCTTTCTTCACTGCACCATCTAGCCACCCCAATTCCAATAAACTTGTAAAGGGAAGAGCCATCTGCATCCAGAGAGAGAACTATAGAGAATAAATGTGGATCGAAACAGTGTTTTTCACTTTTGTTGTTGTTGTTTGCTTGCTTGTGTTTTTTCTTGAGTTTTTTTTCCTTTTTGATATGGTTTTTCTTGCATAGCATAATAAATATGGAAATATATTTAGAATAATTGCATATGTATAACTTATATTGGATTGTTTGCTGCCTAGGGAAGGAAAGTGCGGGAGAGAGAAGGAGGAAATTGGGAACACAAAGTTATACAAAAGTTAATGCTGAAAACTATCTTTGCCTGTATTTGGAGAAATAAATTACTATTTTAAAAAAAGTTACCGAATAATTTTAGACTCTTAGGGATATACTTTGCTTCAAAGAAAACATGTCAAAATTGTTGTTATACATTGTGATTGAGGAATAGTACATTATGATAAATAAAATTGCCATGCTTATCATACCTGAGCTATTTATTGCCTAGAATAAAAGCACACTCGATTTTTTTTTTAAAGGAGCTTTTTCTAAGTTGTTTTTTTCATTTTGCCTCTTCTGCATCTCCTTAGTTTTGGTTTCTTGGATGTTTTCTTCTATTATTCCCATCAATTGTCTGTGTGAATAAGTGATTTTTTTTGTTAATTTATGTTAATGGGAGAATATTTGCTTTGTGTAAATGAACAAATTGCTGACTTGTTATTGATTAGAATGAAATACAAAGTTATGATTGAAGCTTCCAACTTTCTTGCATTTTTATGGTTGTATGCTATTGGGCATGGCAGGGAGTAGGAACTGTCCTACAGGGGACTTGCTTGTTGACTGTTTTTAGTTTATTTCTAGTGGATAGGCCAAAGATTTTTGTCTTCCCATAGTTTGATGATGATGCTTTATTTAAATATTATAAGAGATAAAGGGACAAAGAGAGACAAACATTGTCTTTTTTCTTTTTGTTTGTCTGAGAGAGAGAGAGAGAGAGAGAGAGAGAGAGAGATTAGTATATCTTAAGATATTGATTAGTCTTTATTCCAATGAGCTCAATTTAAATTATATCATTTTCAACTATTTTCAATCTACAGATAATTTAGTTTAACACTATCATTTTACATATAAAGAAACTGACCTAAAAAGGGATATGAATTAGTTCAAGGTCAAACACAAGTTCATGGTAGACAGTAAATATTCATGGTAAAACATAGAACTTCTAGTTTAGGATTTTTTCTCCGCTAATAGTTTATGCTGGTCACAATTCCCTTGAGATTTATTGTGGTCCCTTCAAGCTCTAACTCAGCCTACTTTCTTCAAAAGCTGCCCTCACCAGTTCCTCCCAACACCATCTGATTTCCTTCCTTTTCCCCAATCTCTGGCCCCACTCTACCCAAAACTAATCTGAGCTGCTTTTTAGCTCACACACTTTGGATTGTATGGAAATCACCAACTCTATTCCTTTTAGTGAAATTGTGTTCTATCAGGTCTTGCCATCTGCCCTGCTTCTACACCTTCCAGACCATTGACCTTGTCATCTCATATACTAATGTAATCTAAGGACCCCTGAGCCTTTCCATCTGGCTCCAAGCTGTCTTTCTTTTATTATTGTCCCTTCCAACTAGAATTTGAGTTCCATGAAAACAGGAAATACCTTTTATTTTATTTTCCTATTTTTTAGTTCCAGTACTTAGTATTGTATTTAGAACATAATAAGTGCTCAATAAATGCTATTTCATTCATTTATTCATCTGAGGTCTAGGACTTTAAATGACAACATGATATTCAGAGTGAAAGGTGATAATGTATTGGGGTAGGAAAGAGAGAATAATCATAATAATCAGCATTTATGTAACATTTTAAGTTTATATGTGATTCACAAATTTATCCTTATTTGGCCCTGTGAGATAGGTGCTATTTCCCCCATTTTACATGAGGAAACCGAAGTTAAAAAACAGGAAAGTAATTTGCTCAGGGTCATTCAGCTAGTAAAATATCTGAGGCAGGATTTGAATTTTGGTCTTCCAAATTCCAAGTCCAGTACCTAAATTCTATTGTTGTTGCTGCTTGTCTTTCATTCTTGAAGAGGATCATGACATTAGGGAGGAGATGCCATGATATGCAATTTATGTAAGGGAGGGCTGTGCAAGGTTACTTGCCTCACTGTTCCCTCTAGAGGCATCTGGGTCCAATAGCCAGATATAGCTCAGAATGACCAGAGATAGCTCTGAATTCAATGGGAGACTTTGGCCTTTTTAAACTGAGGACTTTAACAGGTCTCAGTTTGACTGAATTTGCTGCACCTATTCAGTGATTAAGGTTCAGTAAACTGAGAGATAGCAATGATAAAACAAAATATTAGAATAGAATGGAATAGTTTCCACTCAAAACAGAAAATTTAACATTTTTTTTTCTGTAGAAATAGGATAAATGCACTTTAATACTTTTTTTTTTTTTGCTCACTTTGATATATGTCGTTTCCTCATTTTATCCCTTTAAGTCTTGCCCAATACTTTAAAAAAAAAAAAAATTACTGTCCAGTATTCAAAGCCCTGAACTTCAGAAAGGCTATAGAAATAACATTAAAATTTCCTCTGATACCCTATCTTGAAGTTCTCTGAGCCTCAATTTCCTCATGTTAAATAAGGGGGTTTGTACTAGGTTATAGGATCAATTACAGGGTGTATATGATAATCTCTGGATTAAGAGTTGGAAAGGATCTTGAAAACCATGTATTCCTAATAGGGAATTGAAACCACTAGATATGATTTGTGAGTGGGAAAGTAGCCTGGGAAGGCTGAGGTGGCAGATTTCTTGAGATCTTGCCCAGTTAGACATCAGTATGTCAAGCCCCTTGGGAGCCAGGGGGGTGCGAAATGGAACAGGTTGCCTAAAAAGGAATGAATTGACCCTGGTTGAAAATGGTGCTAGTGGGGCAGCTAGGTGGCACAGTGGATAGAACACCAGCCTTGAAATCAATTCAATTCAAATTTGATCTCAGATACTTAATACTTCCTAGCTGTGTGACCCTGAGTGAGTCACTTAACCCCAATTGCCTCAGGAAAAAAAAATATTGCCAATCTGAAATGGGGATGGGCCTGGGAATAAGTCCCTACACTCATCCTAGGTGAAAAGGGGAGACCTAACCTTTAATACAAACAAACAAAAACATTAAAAGGAGGCTTAAGATGACTTGACTGGCACAAGATCATGCCAGGTAGTAAGTAGCAGAGCAAAAACTTTAATGATCTCTTTCAGTCCTTATATTCTATAATTCTGCCCATTCTATAGTTTTTCCATGTGAATTTGGCACTAGATTCTATAACCAAACTGGAAAAGAATATAAAATATAATTCTACTCTCTGTTGACCATGCCATGTGTTATCCTAAATGATTTTAGACTATTGATTTCATTGATTTTGAGGGTTTTTTCTAGATCCTAAAAGGCTGAGTTTTCAATGTGCTAATCTTGTGACATTGAACTGCTAACCCTATCCTGTGTACCACACAGATGACATAATGGATATCATGAATGTATAATGTATAATGAAAAAAATGAGATAGGCTGGTTGTATAGTGAAAACTAGGGTTAACTGATGGACAATCACCTTAGAATCCATGCAATGTCAAGATATGTGATAAAAGGCTTCCAGTATAGTGAGTGGATTCCTTGTGGTTAACAGGGTAAGAGTTACTACTCAAGATAAGAAAATAAGAGCAAGGTGCAATCTCCACTGATGGAGAGAGGAGCCACATCCATATTTGGTGAACTTAGAGATACATTAATCAATTGAAATAAAGAACTGGAAGGTTGGGTTGGAGATTAAGTGAATATTTACCAGCTCTTCAGGACAATAGGGTTTCTAGTTTCGTGAGGAGCAGATAAAGGAAAAGAAGGGGTTTCAATAACCAGTCAGATGAAAAAAGGGGGGATTACTTCCTCTTTTTTTACTTTGTGATTAGGACTGAGATTGTTAGGCATCTATGTCATATGAAATCATCCAGAACCTATTTCCATATTGACCATGTTACCAAAAAATAAAAATCAAGAAACATTAACAAAATGAGGAAAAATATGTTTCAATCTGTATTCAAGAGTTCATTAATTCTCTCTCTGAAAGTGAATCCCATTTTTCATCATGGGTCTTTTAGAATAGTCTTGGATCATCATTATAATATTGCTGCTAGTATGTGTAAAATATTCTTTTGTTTCTGCTTAATTCACTTAGTATTAGTTCACTTTTGTCTTCCCAGGTTTTCCTAAAACAACAGCACCAATGTATTCCATCACATTGCAAACCATAATCTATGCAACTATTCCCCAATTGATGCCCCTAATTTCTAAATCCTTGCCACCACAATAGAACTGCTATAAATATTTTTGTATATGTAGGTCTTTTTCCTTTTTATTTAACTGCTTTGGGAAATACACCTGGCAGATAATTGGATCAAAGAGTATGCACATTTTTGTAGTGCTTTGGGCACAGTTCCAAAGTATTTTCCAGAATGGTGGACCACTTCACAACTCAACCAACAGTATTAATATCCCTATTTTTCCACATTCTTTCCAACATCTATTATTTTCTTTTTCAGTTATGTTAGCCAGTCTGATATGTGTGAGGTGATACCACAGAATTGTTTTAATTTGCATTTCTCTAATCAGTAGTGATTTAGAACATTTTTTCAGGGATCATTAATATCTTTGATTTTTTTTTCCTTCTGAAAACTGACTGTTCATGTCTTTGACCACTTATCAATTGGAGAACAATGCCTATTTTTAAATCATGTAATCAAAATTACCCATTTTACTTCCCATGATTCTCTCTAACTCTTGATTAAACTTAAACTCCTTCTTAACCATAAATTTGACAGGGAAAATTTTCCATGGTCCCCTGATTTGCTGATAATATCACCTTTTATGGTGAAATCATATAACTATCTTTGTAGTAAGTACTAACTAAGAAATACAATGGTAGATCATTGGATAGATTAGTATACAACACACAGTTGTAAAAGGCCATAATAATCTACTGTTTGATAAACTCAAAGATCCAAGCTTTGGGAGTAAGAACTGACTATTAAACTAAAATTGTTGGGAAAACTGGATAGCAATTTGGCAGAAACTAGGCACTCTATTTCTTAGCTAGTACCAGATTGTTTTGATAATTAACTCCTTTGTAATATAGTTTGAGATCTGTATAGCTAAGCCACCTTCCCTCACATTTTAAAATTGATTTTTTTCATATTATTGACCTTTTGTTTTTCCAGATGAATTTTGTTATTCAGCTCAATAAAATAATTCTTTGATAATTTGATTGATATGGCACTGAATAAGTAAATTAGGTAGAATTGTCATTTTTATTATATTGGTTTAGCCTACCCATAAGCAATCAATATTCTCCAATCATTTAGATGTCTTTATTTGTGTGAAAAAGTGCTTTGTCATTGTGTTCACATAGTTTCTAGGTTTGTCTTAGTAGGTAGACAACTAAGTAGTTTATAATGTCTACCATTATTTTAAATGGAATTAATCTTTCTATCTCATCCTGCTGGGTTTTATTGGTAATATGTAGAAGTACTGATGACTTGTGTGAGTTCATTTTATACCCTACAACTTTGCTAAAGTTGTTAATCATTTGAATTCATTTTTTTCAGTTGATTCTCTAAAATTTTCTCTCTACTATAATATATATCTTCTACAAAAAATTATGGTTTTGTTTCTTCATTGCTTTTATTCCTTAAATTTCTTTCTTTTTTCATCTTCTTTGCAATAGCTAGCATTTCTAATACAATATTAAATAATAGTAATGATAATGGATATCCTTGCTTCATCCCTGATCTTATTGGGAAGGCTTCTAGCTTACCCCCCATCACAGATAATACTTGCTCTTGATTATCTCTTATCATTTTAAGAAAGCCTCCTTATTTCTTATTCCTATGCTTTTCTAATGTTAATAGAATGGGTGCTGTATTTTGTCAAAAGTTTTTTCCACATCTGTTGAGATAGCCATATGATTTTTGGTGGTTTTGTTATTAATATGATCAATTATACTTATAATTTTTCTAATATTAAACCTGTTCTACATTCCTGGTATAAATCCAACCTGATCATAGTGTACAATCTTTGTGATATTTTGCTGTAATCTCCTGGTTAGTATTTTAAGATTTTTTTTTTTTTTTTTGCTTCAATATTCATTAGGAATATCAGTCTTCTCTGATTTTGCTCTTTCTGCTTTAGGTATCAAAACCATATTTGATCCATAAAAGGAATTTGGCAGGACTCACTTGCCTATTTTTTCAAAGAGTTTATATAGTATTGAGATTAATCATCCCTTAAATTTTTCATAGAATTCATTTGTACAGAGGCAATATCTTAATGCCATTATCCTTGTCTAGAAGAATCCTTTCAAGAAATACAAACTGTTCAGTAGAAGAGTTAAACCTAAAGTGTTAATATGTCTATTGAGGGATGGCATGTGGAATTCCACTGTTCTTTGTACTAGGAAATAATTTTAGCATCATACTCTGTCCATCTGGACATCATTAATATTGTCAGCCACTCCCTTCAATAGCCTTTAATGTCTAAATAATTACTCCCTGTGGCTATAATCCTACATGATGTCACTCCCCTCCTGATTTGCATTTCCTAGATAACAGACAGCTTGGGAATTATAGGAGGCTTTGCTAGCTATTATGAAAGCCTAACAGTTACTCCCCCCCATCACCCCCATCAGAGAAGTCCCCTCCTCTAAATCTGTCACCAAAATGTACACCCTTCCCCCACTCAATTACTGTTCTCTTCTCCTTGTGTACCACGCCTCATCTCTAGCTGTCTTCACAAAGCCCTATCACCAGAAAATAAGTGGAAATTCAACCAATCATTCAGATATTTGCATGTTTGGAGGGCGGGGGGGGGGGGGGGGGGGGAGGGGGGGTGCAGACAGAAAAAAAGGAGGAAGGATAATTGGATTTAAAACAAGAAGGGATTTTTAAAACCATGTTCTCCAAACTCTTCAGTATTAAATGAGGAAACTAAGATTTACTTGTTCTAGAGAATTACTTGTCCTGGATGACACAGGTAAAAAAACAATAGAGGTCCAGTTTAATTTTACATTCTCTGATTCTACATTAATTGTTTTTATCAAAGCACCATGCTGTCTTAAAAAGCATCCTGTAAGTGATGAGATTTGCTATTTTCCCTTTGAGTTACTCTGAAGTGATGGACAGCTAGGTGGCATAGTGGATGGAGAGCTGGATCTGGAATTGGGAAGGCCTGAGTTCAAATCCAACTTCATACACTTAATTTGCTGTATGACTCTGGGCAAATCATTTAATCCTATTTACTTCAATTTCCTCATCTATAAAATGACCTGGAAAAGGAAATGGAAAACAACTCCAATATCTTTGCCAAGAAAACCTCAAATGGTATCATGAAGAGCAGGACATAACTGAAATGACTGAGCAATAACCACGTATGATCATGAGGGCAAGTCACTTCTTCAGCTTCCTGATCTATAAAATAAAGACAATAATACTTATAGCTCCTCTCTCACAAGATTATTGTGAAGCTCAAATGTGGTCACATATGTAGAATGATTTGCAGTCTTTAAAACCATAAAAAGTCATTTATTTTTATTTCTCCTCTAAGTTCTTATATATCTTCTTATTATCTAGAAATATTCATAATACCTGAAATGTATAATTTACAGAGAACTTTTTTTCCACATTTGATTTTTAGAGATGTAAGTTTGGATAAGAACTTAGATGTCATTTAGTCCAACCTTTCATTTATAAATAAGTAAACTAAGTTCCAGAAAATCTGAGAAAAGAGCAAATAGCAAATCCAGTCTTCTGATTTTAAATACAGTATTTTTTTTTTCATTTTGCTATTCTACCTCTGAGCTTAATGTACAAGATCATCTGAATATAATCAAGGAAATAGTCAGATCAGATACTATTATGTCCATTTCAAAGATCAAGACAACTAAGACTAAGACTTTCACAGCTATACAATTAATGGGTAGGAATTCCAGGATTTGAAACTATGTCTTCCGACTCCAATTCCAGTTGACTTGATTTCCTGCCACACACCATGATTAAGCACTTTCCACTTATAAAAGATTAACCATTTTAGGAATCAGTCCCCTTAGTGATAGTTCAGAGATTGATTGAAAATAGAGAATATTCTCTTTATAAGAGATTTAATATAATTTAATTTTCACTAAATTTATTTTATTTCTCCTGCTCCCATAACTACCTGTTTTCTGCTCTCTAAATCTGAATCTGTCTGTCCCTCTCCCTACCTCTCTCTGTCCTCCTCCCTCCCCCTCTCACACACATTTACATACACATATCTTTTCTTTTGGCCCTCCAAACTCACAATGTCTATTTTATTACACCCAGTTACTCTTCTTGTTCATAACAACTTTTGGACTATTTCTATATCATATATCATACCAAACCTGTAAATACAAAGTGCATAATGAAGTCAAGAATCCAGATGTTTCTATACATCTGTATGGTTGGCAGCAAATAACAACCACATCTGGATGATGGACTGAAATATTTTTTTACCTTTCAGTAAGATAGTTAAGTATTTAATAGAGCCTCTGGAGCTCTAATCTTGCCTATGATGCTCTGTGTTGGAAATTCTTGCCTCCTAATACAAGTGAAAATATCACTGTCAGAGTTTTTGTCATCTGAAGGATGAAGAAATCTGTCTACCCTCTGTCAAATGGTATTGCATAACCCTATGCCCTATTTGTTTTTCTTTTCCTCTAAAAGAGCAAATAGGAACTGCCAGTACCTCCATCCTTTTCTTCCCCAGAAGAAGGGATCCAAATACTTTTTTCACTATAAATTCTCCAGAAATTGACAAGAGAGCCTGTTTGTACTCATGGCTATTTGATGGGAGGGACTGTCTTTTGCCTCTTTTTGTGTCCTTGTGTCCATTTGGCACAATGCCTGGCACATAGTTGGTACTTAATAAATGTTTATTTGTTGATTGATTAATGATCATTCCCAAGATTCTTTAGTTTTCTTGTTTCTACATGGTACCACAGAGACTTGTTTTTATTTTAAAATAGGAAAATCACTATTCTTGCTCATTCTTTTAAACAAAGTGTCATCCATTATTCTATTTATTTTATCCTCAGGTAACTAGGAATAACATTGTGCTGGGTTTCTCTTGGGACTCCCGTAAAAGCAATATCTCTGGAGGTGCTCCCAAGCAGGAGTGAATTCTTTCTTATCAGCTGAATTTATAAAACCACAACCATAATGGCTGAGATGTATTTGACACCTTTGGATTGGCAGAACCCTTTATCTTCATTAATTCATTTGAACCTCACAATGATGTTACCTCACTAAGGGAAGTAATCAAATGTAGATTCCAGTCTCTACTTTCAAAGAAATTATTATCTAATTAGAGAAAAATGAACATGTGAAATAACCAGAGAATAGCACTTCCTTGTATTTGCTCAAGGCTGCAAGCTATAGTATAGACAGGTTCATTTTCAGAGATTTAAGAGGTCAAAGAAAAATGTTTCTTAGATGAGATAAGGTATTCTTTTCATTACACAGATAAGGAAACTGAGGCTCTAGAGAGATTAAATAATTAGCCTATTAAAGTAGCTACTAAATATCAAAGAAAGATTAAAACCCAGGTCTTCCAAAACTTTTCCAAAACTGCTTACTACAATGCTGACTCTAAGTAGTTTCCAGGTATTGGTGAAATTGTTGTAATTCCAGTCATGATCAACTCTTCATGACGCCATTTAGGGTTTTCTTGGTAAGCATATTAAATTAGTTTGCTATTTCCTTCTCCAGCTTATTTTCTATATGAGGAAACTGAGGCAAACAGGATTAAATGAATTTCCCAGGATCACAGAGCTAGTAAGTGCTTAGGGCCAGATTTGAACTCAGGTCTTCCCGACCAGGTCAGATGTTCTATTTGTTTGTGCCTATTAATGAAATTACACAAAATTAATTAGCCATTACTCTGATGCTTGATGTGAAAAAGTGTGGGATATAGAGGAAAGTGCCAAATATGTAATCAGGAGGGTTCAACTCTTGCTTCTGACTAGTCTATATGACCATCAGCAAATCACAATCTCTCTGAGCTTCAGTTTTGTCATCTGAGAAATATTCTACATACTATTATTCTTGGAAATTTATTGAAAGATTCAAATGAAACAGCATATATAAAATTATTGGTAAATCTTAAAGCACTACATATTTATCAGCTATTATTAACCCAATCTCACAGAATAGTAAATTGAGGCTGCGTACTAATTACTCTCTACTATAAGAAGCCAAAACACTGTGACTGAGGTGAGTTGTGTCAGCACATGGCACCTGGTTGGGATGTTTTGACTTGAATGAAAGATCAGGGCATTTCAAATTGTTTTTAAAAGTTAAATTCAATCAAACAGCTATTTTACTCTCTATAATGTCCATCCATGGATTATGATTTTTTTTTTTATTTTCCATTGGGATGTGTGCATATGTAGCTCTGGTCAATTCAGTCAAAAACAAACAAGAAAAAAAAATCAGTCAATTTAATGGGGGAAAAAATTCAGAGCAATGTGTTGTCTGGCGCCTCTTCGGCGTATACTAAGTGGCTCAGGGTCACAGAAGAGGTCATTAGAAGAGGGGAGAAGCACTCCCTGCTGTCCCACCTCCTGCAGAAATTCATAACCCTCTGTGTGGAAGCTGGTGCCGCATCCCCCCAAAATGTTTTCTTGTTCTCCTGTCTGTCTTAGCATCCCTGGCCACGAGTCCATTGTGTTCTTTGTACACTGCTTCTAATGTTTATATTCATCTTTAAGGCAAAGAAAAAGAATCAGGAGTCACGACTTATGTTTTCAAACTCTTATGTGCATCAATAGAATGCTCAGCTTTCTTTTTTCTCCATCATGTGGTTGCCTCTCCCCTCCCCCTCCCCTTTCCCCCTTCTTTCATTCCAGTTCCCCCCCTCCCTCCCTCTACCTTCTCCCAGAGGAGGTGACAGACGGTCCTGTAATTTGGTTCCATTCGCTCGACTGGAGCAACACCTGCCCCCCTCCCTTGGGATGGGAGGGTCTCATCCCAAACCATACAAGAAGCCAAAGACAAATCTAAGCCCCAAATGCAAATATAAGAGGGGAGAGAAACACAGACACACATGTCCCAGTCTTCCACCTCTAACATACACACACACACACATACACACACAAAGAAACTCTGGACACAAGTCAACACAATTTAATAACTCTTGACCAATCTATATAAGATACATTTATACACACACACACACACACACACACACACACACACACACACATACACATATAAAAGAAACTCCTTATCATCCCTAAAACTTTAGGTAGACTTTCTGTTTTCTTTCTTACTGGTTGTTACTAGAGTTATTGATCTGTCCTTCAATAGATAATATATCACAATCAAGAAAAGCAATGGCTTACAGTGGTATCAAAGCTGAGAAACAAGACTAAGAGCTTTAGAGCCCAAGTTGGTTGAAACTGGCAAACCTGTACTTAACAAGAGTAGAAATAGGTCTCTATGGTAATTATATAAGAAAGGAATTATTCTTTTCCTCCCTCCCATTCCCCACTGGGGATTTACTTTCCTTCTTCAAGTTCTCTGGTTACCACAAAAAGCTCCTGTATAAAAAACAAAGATTTCTTTCCCCAAGTATATGAAATAATGCAAAGGGACTAACCATTAAGCCTTTCTAACTATTTCCCAAAGCGTGAGTGCTAGGAGGCTCAATCCCATGAATGACTCATTCTGAATCCTCATGAGGCCTGCTAGAGAGCAATAATGTGTGTTTGTTGTCCGCAGCTGAACCTTTCAAGAATCAGACTTAGAATGGACCCCATATTTGTGGGACTTCAATGCCTTATCTTTTTTAATGGTACCAGGATGGTACCAGGATGTCTGCTATTGACTTTAGTGGTCAAGTCCAATGGGCAGTACGAGGTAATAGAAAGAGTACTGTATTCAGAGACAAAGAATCTGGGCTCAAATGCCAAGCTTTGCCATTTACAGATTTGGGACAAATCATTTAACTTCTGAACCTTAATTTCTTTATCTGTAAAAAAAAAAAAAAAAAAAAAAAAAAAAAAAAAAAAAAAAAGATGGAATTAGACTTGTGAACTTTTAAGGTTCTTTTCAGCTCTAATACCTTTGAGTTTGAAGTCTGGGTCTCAGTTATATTCAATAGATTCATAAAATGGGAGAGTTGGGAGAGACCTTGGAGATCATCACAATTTTTACTAAGAAGGCCCAGAGAGGAGAGAGAACTGATAGTCCAATGTCACATAGTTAAAAAGCAAGAAAGGCAGGATTTGACTTGGAAAGGCAGGTGTTGTTATTCTAATATGCTTTTAACTACATCATATGATAAAGTTTTATGTTACTTTTAATGAAAATACTCTTATCTTAATGATATACTATTAACTTGACATTCTCACTTCAGCTGTCATGTTCCCAAGACCCTATAGGCAAGAAAATTATTGGTTGCCCTTATATGAGTGAAACAAGAATGGTAGTATTCAAATTCTGCCCTTCTTAGTCCAAAGCCATGGAGGACTTCCTTAAATTAATTCTCTACCCTCACATCTCTGATATTCAAGTTACAGGATTAGGCACATTGCTCTGATCACTATAGTTTCTAATTTGCCCAACTCTTATCTATCCATCTGGGAATGTTTTCAATGTGCCTAAAATGGATGGAAGAAAATCGTTTCTTTCATCCCATCCCAAATTGTTGACTATATAGAATTCAGTGTAGCTGCAGTTTGAATTAATCACTCCCTACCTAGATTTAGAGCTACCCATGGGGCACCTGAAGGGTTAAGGTTACAGTTAAACTTCCATAGTATTAGACTCGCCAAAAGATGGAAGAACAAGAGAAGGATGGAACTAGATAGGAAGTTTGAAAATCTTAATTTAAAAAAACTCAGGATAGAGAACAAGGTTAAGAACATGAACTTTGTTGTTTAGGAGAGGTAAGAAGCTATCAGGATTGGAGAAGAGAAAGGATATAAACAGTCAGTCAAAAGAGGAGGAAAACCAATTGACAGAGTAGGTTGGATCAGCTATGAAATTGCCTGGAAATCACATGTACATGTTAAAGATACATAAAGGTTGTGGTTAAACAAGGAAAGATAAATTAAGAGACAGCACCCACACAAGGAGAGAAGGAAGGAAGGAGCCAGGTACCAGTGAGGGACAATGAATATATATTTTCAGGGACAGGATGTCAACATCCTGATCTGCCCTACCTACTCAGGATATCTGATCAGCTTATCACCAAATGGATATGTGGGACAAATGACCAAAGAGCATTTAGGACACTCTGGAGCAGAGTATGCATGGATTGTCTCATCCTTTGCCCAAGTGACCCATAGTTTCTTGGGGAGGGGGGAGGGAGAGGGAGAGCATACATAGAAGTCAGTCATTATAAGCATTTATTAAGCACCTACTGTACCTGACATTGTTCCAAGCACTGGAAATACAAAAAAAAGCAGATACAAAAACCAATCCCTATTCTCAAGGAGCTCATAGTCCAATGGGGAGAGAACATGCAAATAACTATGTACAAATAAGTTATACACAGAATAATCAGAGCAGTCATATAGGAAATGCATTGAGAATAAGAAAGAAAGGCTAAGAAAGGCTTCTTTTACAATGAAACTTTAACTAAGACTAGAAAAAAAAAGTCAAGGAAACCGAATTAAAGGGGCGAATTCTACAGATGGGGAGACAAATTAGTGAAAAATGTTTCTTGAGGAAGAAGTATGCAGTATGAAAAAGCATGAAGAAGTATGATGTTTGAGGAATAGCAAAATGGCCAGTGTTTCTGGATTATAAAGCATCTTCCTTAAAACAAAACAGTTAGGCAGATACGGTATTACAAGTATCCTTATCCTCATTTTACAGATGAGGAAACCTAGATAAATAAGCAAATGGTTTGCCAATAGTCACATAACTAGTAACAACCTGAGACAAGTTTTGAATAAAGTTCCTCTCTCTTTTCAATATTTCTTTAAGAGATAGTGTTTATTTCTACTCTTTCTTCTGTAGTCTCACCTCATCTAGAAATTTCCTAGCTTATACTGCACTATTAAAGCATTTAAAATGTACCGATCTATGCCATCCAGTGTAGCCCCAGAGAAAACATTATCTTTTCTTCTGGCTATATCACATGATCAGTTTTCTCTCTCCACTGACTAGTCCATTCTGTTCATTTCAGGAAATCTTTCTCCAAAGTCCTATTTAATCAATACTCCTTCCTATCCACTGCAGCTTCCTTTTAATCCAGGGATTCTTTTTGTTTTTGTTTTTGTTGGGGGGTTTTGCTGAGGCATTTGGTGTTAAGTGACTTGCCCAGAGCCACACAGCTAGGAAGTGTTAAAACCTCATAGAGGTCAGATTTGAACTCAGGTCCTTCTGACTTCAGGGCTGGTGCTCTATCCATTGCACCACCCCCTAATCCAGTTAACTTGGAGTTGATGGAGTCATTTTATTTTTTATAATTGTATTTCAATATATTTGTTTTCTTTACTATTTTATTTTATGAGCTGAAAAACATTGTTCTAAGCAGGGACTCATAAATTTCTTCAACTTGCAAAGGGAGCCATCTCCAATCCTCCTGATCTATGTCTTGCCACTGGACCTAGATGACTCTGGAGGAGAAAGTGAGGCTAGTGACTTTGCCCAACCCTATCTCACTTAAATCCAATTCACTTACATGTCATGACATCACTTCCTTGATGTCATGATCTTCTGCTGAGAATGAAGGACAAATGACTACAGATTGTTAGAAGTCAGATTGTGGCACATACTTGCTTGATATTTTCAGTACAGTGTTTGACATATAGTAGATATTCAGTTCTTCATTGACCATTACCTCTACAGTCTTAGTTCAGACTCCTTGGCACTGATCATCACTATGGCAACTACTTCTACCTTGGTCTCCCCGCTCTCAGCACCATTCATTCCCTGTAGAACCACTAGATTTCCCAGGAAAGTTTTATCCCTGTTTTACCATGTCACACAACTCCTTATAGAACCACAGAGACTTTTCCATTAACTATCAAGATTTTTACATTCTCCTACAAAGCCTAGTGTGTCTCAACAAATCTTATTTTTTTCAATTCCTTCTATCTACTGTTTAGTCCATTCTGTTCATTTCAGGAAAACTTTCTCCAAAATCCCATTTAATCAATACTCCTTCCTACCCACTACAACTTCCTTTTAACCTAGGGATTCTTAACCTGTAGTCAATACAATTTTTTTAATAATTATATTTTAATACATTTGTTTTCTTTCCTGTTTTGTTTTATGAACAGAAAATATTGTTCTAAAAAAGGGTTCACAAATTTCCCTAATTTGCCAAAGGGATCACAATAACAAAACATAATCTAGCTCTAGCACATGATCTCTGGCAGGGGCAGCTAGAATCTGTGTTCGGTCATATGCCTATTTATTCTTCATTGCCTTTCTATATGATCATGAGTGATTTGCCGTCTTTGAACCTTAGTTCCTTCCTCTGCAAAAAATAAGTAACCTGTTAGATACCTCAGAGTTGTAAGGAGAAAATGGTTTTGTAAATTTTAAAATGCTTTGTTAATCTTGTTATTTTTCATTCATCTTTAATTCTCCATGATCCCATTTGGGGTTTTCTTGATAACGATACTTGGAATGATTTGTGATTTCCTTTTCCTGGTAGAAAATCTCATTTTACATATGAAAAAACTGAGGCAAACTGGGTTAAGTGATGTTCCCATGGTCACACAGCTAGTCAGTATCTAATGCCATATTTGAACTCAACTCCTCCTGATTCCAGACCTGGAACTCTATTCACTGTGCCATATAGCTGTCCCTATGTTAATGGGAAATGTTATTCTTTTTCCCCAGTGCCCCATGCCAGCTATCATTAGCACCTTGATATTATTTAAAGCAACTTGGAAAAATGCCACATTCTCCATAAGATGATCATTGGCTGATGAAAGAGATGAAGAACTTGCCTCAGTCCATGGGTACCAAAACCACCTTGATATCAAACTCCATTGCATTCTATATAATATGTAAAACATTTAGTGAACATTTACTTTTGAAATGGTCCTATCCTAAATGTTCATACATTTCCTTTATTACCTCTCAGAAATCCTTGCTGCCAAATTTTACCTAATGTAAGTATACCATTATAAGTCTATATACTCTTTTATGGTTTATTATTTATTCCAACAAATTAAATTAGATATTTATTAAGTGCCCAGTATGTGCCAGGCATTATATATAAGTCAAAAATCTGTGGTTTTATTAGTAGAGCCAATCTTTCTATAATTTAGTAGCTAAGTTTCAGAGAGACTTTCTAAAGCTTCAATTTAAGCAAATGACTTGTACATTCCTGAACAGCTACTAGATATACAAAGGAGAGATTTCAATCCACGTGTTCCCAACTCCAAATTGAACATTCATCCACTATGTCCAGAGTCCCTCAGGTGATGATTATATAAAGATAAAAAATAAAACAGCTTCTGCTCACAAAGAACTTATAATTTACTATTGGGAGGACTCAACAATCACACAAAAATGTCTGCAATAAGATAGTCTATATTAGGGACAAAGGAAAAAATAAAACAAAGTGATCCAGGAAGATTTGAGAATGAAAAGAACATTTTTTGAAGCAGAGATAGGGAAGGTGGTTTAGAGGTTTGGTACCTGGAAAAAGATCAATGGAAGATGTTCCACCTTTGTAAGGAAAGCCTTCTCAGTCCTCTCAAGTACTAGTCTCTGAGATTAAATTCCTTCTAGACTGTATGTACCTTGTCTATACCTGGTTGTTTGTATTTGTCTCTTCCAATAGCTCTTTGAGAGTAGGAATCATGATTTTGACTTTCTTTGTATCATCAGATCTTAGCACACTGCTTGGCATGTGATAGACATTTAATAAATGATGGATGGTAAGAAGTAGAAATGAAAAAGAATATGTTTTAGATGTGGAAGTAAGGCCATAAGCTTATGAGTACATGAATGTAAGTGAAGAAAGAGATGGGAAAACAGCTAATAATTCATTTTTGGCTATAAAGTAACATGTGTGGGGAAAAAAAGCTTGGAAAAGTCTCTTAGAACTAGTGTGGAAGACCTTAAAACCCAGCCTAAGTTCTTTGTATTTTATTCTATAGACAGTAAAGAGTCATTGAAGGCTTTTGATCAAGGGACAGATGATCTTAACTAGGCATTGGGAAGATTATTTTGACAGCTGGGTGGATGTATTGGAGAATGGAGTTAGTGGAGGCTTGAGAAGAGTTAAGAGCTGATCACAATAGTCCAAATGAGAGGGGATCTGGGCCATCACTAGATTGGTGGGCGTATGAATGGAGAAAAAGGAACAGATGGAAGAGTTATTGTGGAGATAGAATACTCAGGACTTGGCAGCTGATTGGAAATGGTAAGTGAAAGAGAGGGAAGAGTTAAAATAAATGTAATGTTTATGGGAGAGTACTGCTACCACTAACAGAAAGTGGGAATTTTTGAGGAGGGACAGGTTGGAAGGAGAGATGATGAGTTTAATTTTGGATTTGCTGAGTTTAAAGATTGGGTAAAACATCAAAGTGAAGAAAAATGTTAAGCTGTCAGAAGAAAAAGATGTATTTTTTTATGTCAGTATTGGCCATTTAAGACTATTAACTCCTAGAGGGCAGAGATAATGTCTGTCTAACATTTTTTTTTTGGTGCCAAGTAAAAAATGTGCACAAATGGGATACAGACAACAGCAAGAGACCCAAGGAAATGGCCTGTGCAAAGAGGTAGCACTGGTGGGGAGACAAGACTGTCCTTGGCAAGTTACTGGACTGGATAGGTATTGTTGCAGGAGGTAAAGAAAGGCTAAAGAACAAACTGCACCTCCTTTATCAATCCAGAGGATGGTCAACCAAGCAATTTGGAGCCAGAAGAATGGATGAGTGATTGGTACAGAAAGCTACTGGATCAGATTTAGGATGAGACTGACCAAAGAGAAGCAAATATGGCACTTGCTATATTTGATCACTCCAATATGATATCTGAGCAGAACCTCTCTGCACACAGTTTATACCAGTGATGTTTGCCTCGCTGTATAGCAAAGGAGCCCAGTATTAGCCTACTTCCTGGACGATGCTTCTCTAGGATGATTTTGAAATGTTACAAGACATTGTATTCTGATATCATAAAAACTACCAGTAGCCTGAGTGTGGTTTTCTCCCTTTGTCCTTGGCTGAAGAAGGGACAAATGCAGGGGTGCATCAGGGACTGAATTTTCTCCTCTTTTTCCCTAGAAGAGTGAACCGATAGGCCCTTCCTAAGAGCAAAGGAGAGAATCAGGCTTATTAGTGGTGTAATAATTAACTTTGGTTTTTCATTTGAGGGCTAGAAGTTGTTCATGGAGAAACTGGAAGAAGGAGGCCTTTCAAAGGTTTGTGGGAGCAGGAAGTAGATTTTATTTCCTGGACACCAGAGCAGATTTATGTTTCCTGGCACAAAGAAGATAACTGGATAGAATAATGCAGAGCCCAACTCTCTCCACTGCATATGGGTGAGCAGACTGGCAGAGTCAGTACACGTTACTGCAAGATGAGGAGAATTAGAGCCAGGTTACAGCTGGGAGGTCAGGCCATTCTCCAAAAGCAAGGCAGAGAGAAGCCACCACTAATCTTCTTGTCCAGGATCACAACATGTTTCTGGTCCCCTATTGAATATGAAGAGGATACTCAAACTCAATAATAACAGGTTGCACTTATTTGATATATTCAAATATAGACATATATGTATATAGATATATATGTATTTCCAAATTGCTTTCATATGAAGACATGTGGACACGCAGCAAAAGCATACAAAATGAATATTTTAGTCAATCCTTCAGATGATCTGCACATAAAAACATCCAATAACCAGATGATTGACTGAATTTTTAACTTTTCATCCAGATGTTTGGCTTTGTGTAGACACTGCCATCGGCATGTCAGTGTCCTTTTCCAATGATAATATGCTCTGTTTCTAGTACTCCATGTGCTTATATATAAACAGCATGCTCTCTATCCATATGCTATCTAATGGGTTTCATAAAGAGTACTTCACATTTCCAGATGGGTATGTATATCTGTAAATAGGTAGATAGATAGATTTCATTTTGCTGACTAGTGTTAAGTTCTGAGTCTGAGTCATGATTGAACCTCCACACAATTTACATGCTATTGACACACTGTGTGTATGTATGTATATATACATATGTGTATATATATCCACAGAGAGATACACATAGAGTATGTGTATATACATGTATATTTATTTATAAATATCTCCATTTATAGAAAAACACATGTAAGTATGTATTAGTAACAGTTTATCTTCCCCCTATGTATGAGTATTATGGTCCATGTCTATATCATGTGATCTACTGTTTTCCTATACCTCACATCAAGAAAGTAGATCAAATATTCTGTCACATAAACATTGATTCTTAAGGACCTTGTTACCCTTTCTGAAGAGTTGAATTCCATTAGAACATGTTATGCTCAGCTACAGTGCATTTCACCTTATCTGATAACATAGTTAAAAAATAGAAGATGAGTTGTATTTGATACCTTTATTTATATGCAAAAAACAGCGCACCATTCATGAGATATGAAAAACGCGTCAGATAGAAACCAGATTATATCTATTTTCACTACAAAATATTGCATTATATAAAGCAACAGAGACACAAAAAAACCCTGAAAAAGACTAAAATCTTTGGATAGCAGATGTGTTCTTTTTTCTTGTCTCTAAAACGCACTCCTTGTTTTAAGAGATTCACAGCAGAGAACATGAAACATTTTCAGGTTATAGATTTTTTTTTTTTTGGTTGTCACAGAGGAAAGTAGTTCTGGATTTTTTTTTTTTTTTTTAGGAAAATAACTCAATTTCCTAAAAACATCCCACACACATACATCACACACACAAAGAAGCTACTCTCCTTATATAAACTGTTTGCAAAGTACTTTTCTGACATAACTACAGATAAGAATAACAACAAGTAATTCTTTTTAAAAAACTATAATAGTGAAGTGCTAGTGTTGATCTCATACACAAAAAAAAAACTTTCAAGAACAAACATCTGAATATATAAAATATGTTTAGAAACAGGGAGGAGCGTTTGTCATACAAGTGCAATATAATTGGCGCAAAATGAAGACCACTGGATAACCCCAACAAACACTTAAAAAGTTAGACATAATTATTCCACAGGAAAAAGTGTAAACACTCGACTATAGAAATAAATTGGCACAAAGTATCCAAAGTAAAATTGTCACCACTCTGAAAAATAAATGTTTTGAAAAAAATAGTCTACTCCTTATAACATAAATAAAAAATAGTTCTGTTATTTTTTTTCTAACTGCACCCATGGGTCACATGTTTAAGGTCACAAGTAGATGTTTTTGGATATGTAAAGGGGCACTTAGCCTGGAAAAAGCAATTTGATATTAAATTATCCATGTAAATATGGATTTTTTTTCCTTTCTATATTCATATCTTGCAGCTAAGATCTTGCCAAGTTCAAATCTCCTCACAATGTGTTTATTTCCTCCTGGTTCTCTTTTTAGCCTTGCAAAACAGCCAACTTAATTTTTTGTTTGTTTGTTTGTTTTTGCCAGTTTTCTACATCATTTCTTGTCACTACAAAAAGAAAAGCTTTTGTAAGGGCCCTTAATCTCCACAGTGGAAGAGGTTTTCTTTTTCTTTTTCTTTTCTTTTTTCTGACTGATGATTTTTTTCAACGAGAAAAATTTCCACTAGCCTAAGACACCCTTTTGCCTTCCTCCTTTAAACGAGAAAAGAAAAGATGAGGTGGCAGAGCAAGGTGAAAAAATGCAGGTCCTCGAGTTAGCTCAAGCTGACCCATGCAAGGGATAGTAGCAGACAGTCAGAAGAGAGGGGGCCTGGAGGTGGCTATCTCAGCTGGGGTTCATGAGGTACTCCTGGCCCGAAAAACAAAAACAAAAAACCTTTTTGCATCCCCGGAATCGCAATGCTCCCCTTTACTCTCCCACCCCATAGAGGTCAGAAGGGGGCCCCACCTTTCCCTTCTCCCTAGGCAGAGTTTTTTTCCAAGCTTCTCCCCTCGCAAAGTCATTCCAGGGCGGCGGCAGCAGCAGCAGCAGCAGCAGCAGCGCGTCCTCCTGCAACCCCAATGCCACTGTCCCGGCCGCGGCCGCCTCGGTCTGTCCAGGCCTCAGAGACAGACGAGCCGGCTCCCTCTGGACCCCCGGCCCTACACGTCTAGTACATGGTTGAGATAGGAGATGTAGCAGATGGCCAGGCGCAGGATCTCGATCTTGGAGAGCTTTTTGTCCGGGGGCAGGGTGGGCAGCAGTTTCCTGAGCTCGGCGAAGGCCAGGTTGAAGGCCTCCACGCGGATGCGCTCCCGGGTGGCGTGGGCCGAGCGGTACTTGGCGGTGGCTCGGCGGCGGCGCCGCTTCTCCTCGCGGCTCAGCTGCTGCGGGTGCGGGTAGAGCGTGGCTCGGCTGCCTCCCTTGCCATCAGCCTCGCTCTCCTCCACTGGCTCCAGGTCCGACACGCTGCCCAACACCTTAGCGTCCGGTCCGCCCAGCGACTCGGGGTCCGAGGGTGCGGAGCTGGGGTGGTCCGAGTCGGCAGCTTGGTCCGGACTGAGCATCATTTTGGAGGCTGGGGGTAGGGTTAAAAAAAAAAAAAAAAAAAAAAAAAAAAAAAAAAAGGGAATCAATTTCTCTTTTTAATGGGTGAAGGGGAGCGCCACAGGGGCATCCCAACATCCACGCACACAGACGCTCACGCGGATGGGTCAGCACCCCTCTTCCTCCAAAGCCGACACCTCAGCTTCCCCTGCATCCCAAGGGATTGACAGGAGGCGGGGAGAGAGCGTAGTCCCTGACCCCAGTCCTGGGAGCAGGGAACGGATACAGAACCCAAGGGAGACAGAGGCCGAGGGAGAGGGAAGGGAGATGGCAGGAGGGAGGGCGCGCTTTCAGGACAAAGCTGATCGGGGAGGGCGGCGGGAGCCGGCTGGCAGAAGAAGCGACCCACTTCTTCG
Organism: Sminthopsis crassicaudata; assembly: GCF_048593235.1. Lineage (NCBI taxonomy): Eukaryota > Metazoa > Chordata > Mammalia > Dasyuromorphia > Dasyuridae > Sminthopsis > Sminthopsis crassicaudata. The sequence continues at coordinate 434,777,756 of NC_133620.1, forward strand.
AAGGCCGCCCTCCGCCTAAGAGAGAGAGAGCCATTTGGCCAAAGGGCGAGTCAAATGCTCTGAGCTAGCGAGGGACCCCGGTGACAGCTTCCCACAGGCCGCAGCGTCAGCCCCAGCCTGGAGGACAGGGTCCCGGTCACTCGAGTCAAGCTTAGGAGAGGCCAGAGGTGGGATCGGCGGCTCAGCCAGAGGATAAATCCGACTCCGAGCACGGTTTTTGTTCTACGACCTATAAACTACCAACTCCCTAAGTCCCAGAGTCTGTCTGTTGCACGCCTCCCTCTGTTTGTGCCTTTTTGTATCTATTTTCTGTGTCTTCTGTTCTATCTCTGTGTCTGGTCGTCTCTCTCTCTTCTTCTTTTCCCACTTGTTCTCTCTCTCTCTCTCTCTCTCTCTCTCTCTCTCTCTCTCTCTCTCTCTCTCTCTCTCTCTCTCTCTCTCTCTCCCCCCCCCCCCCAATTAATAAAAAGAATGATTAAGGACAACAAATCAATACAATCGGAAGAGTAGCTGGGTCCTTACAAGGAAGCAGGACGCCCTGCCCCAACATGTGCCTGGCCCACACCTCGAGGCCTCCCTGTCCTGGATCCAGAGCCCGGGCCCGGGGGAGGCTCTGTCTAGCGCATACAAGGATCCCGGGGCTTCTCTCTCTGATGGGAAGGGAGCTCTATAAAGAGGCCAAGTCCTTCCCCCCTTCTCTTCCTCCCTCCTTCTTCTCTTTCTCTTCTCCCCCTCCTCCCCCCCGAGCTTATGGAAAGGGAGGGAGCGGGGAAAGAAGACCAAGCTCGAGACTGGCCAGGCCCAGCTAAGGGTGATGGGGCTCAGGAAAGAGCGCTGCTCTAGGCTGGGCTGGGTATTGGGGGGTGGAAGCGGGAGGGAGAGGGAGGGGCCGCTGCCATTCTAGACTCCAGGATTTGGAAAGTAGGCTCTGAGGGGCGGTGGGTGGTGAAAGCTGTGATTCCCCCCACCCCACATTACCGCCCTCCCCCGGCTCCGAAATAATAAGTAAATAAATTAATAAATAAACGCGGAGGCGCCTTTCAAAAGAAAATTGACTCGTAGCTCCTTGCAGCCTCACAGAGCACCATCTGTCATGCAGACAGCAATACAAATTCAGGAACTTATAGAGACATGTCTGCCTGTAATAAAACAATGCGTCCGGCCGTTCGAGAATAACCTTGGAGAGGAAATGTGGTGGTCTGCAGCCAGGGGGTGGCGGTGACGGTGGAAGATGTGTGGGAAGACAGTGGGATGGGGAGCCGGGGGTGCAAAGAACCTGGGAGGGAGGGAAGGCATCACGCTGGCCGTACAGAAAAAGCCATCTCCAAGTCCTCAGCATAGGGGGGAAAGTTTGGGAAATCCCACAGACCCACCCGCGCTCGGAGCAGCTCTAACTGTCCGGAAGGAGGCCCAGGCCAGGACCCCGTGGGTCCGCACTCCTGCCCACGACACGAAAACCCTGGAAAAACACTCCCAAGTTCGGGCCAGCCTCTGGAACCCCCAGCTTCTTCATCTTACAAGACGCATTCAGGGAAGACACCCTGACAATTCCTAAACGGCTCCCAACCCTCGCCCCCCTTTCCGCTCTTTCCTCTATTTAAAGAAATGAGTCCCTGAGCGCCGAAATCCACCTGCTAGTGTTTCCATCTCCACGCAAAGAGAGCGCAAAGGAAATCATAATCCTCTAAACCCCGACTGCCAGAGTCTATTGCCCCGGGAGTCCACGTTCATTTCCGAGGTAACCTGGGCGCTCTTTTCGAGAAAACAAAAGCGAGAAAGAGCATTCCGGGGACCGTCCCAGATTGCACTCTCGCCACAAAATTGCTCGCCAAATACCTTTAAAATATTCTTTTCTTTTTATCGTTCTTCCTTCCTCGGAAGAAAAGAGAGAGCTCACATCTTTAAAAAACAAAAACATCAAAACAAAACCAAACCAAACCCACAAGCCTAGAAACCCGGCTTTAGAGCTGACAGTCCTTTCCAATAATTTAAGCCCTGTTTGTGTTTAGATCTCGTCTCCCATGGACCTAAACAAATCCCCAACTCTGGGAAAAACCTAAAGATAATTTGTTCGAGTACAAAGTTGGTAGTTTGCCCTCGAACAGCATGTTGAATTCGCTTCCATTTTTTTTTTCCTCCTGGAACAGCTTTTACTGTAGTCATTTCTTTCTTTCTTTCTTTTTTCTTGGAAAGTAACTAAAATGCATTTTAAAATGTGTTTGGTTGGTTAGTTGTTTCCCCGCAGAACATACTCAATTAGTTTTAAAGTGCTAAAGAAGTGATGGGATGAATGAACTTACCTTGGGGGGGAAAAAAACCTCCTCAGAGATTTTATCTCAGATCTTTGAGACTGAAAATTCGAGGAAAGGATTAGGGGGCAGATACCCCAACTTGGAAGAGGACGAAAAAATTAAAAGCAACAAATTAAGGTTGTATTCAAAAATTAAAACGAAGCTGTCATCTCTCTCTTGACCACGGTGATGGAAAAGATTTCCTTACAGTAATGAAGGTTCTCTTGGCAGATAATGTTAAAAATACATTTTTTCTCTTTTAAAAAACATATAGAAAATATTCGTTGGCTGGTTTTCGATTTTCACATGATTTGTTGAAAAGTCTTGTGCCTTTTCCCCTTCTCGGCTCTCAGGTCTCTATAAATAACAAAAGAGATGCAGAAATAAACACCATCAAAGCGAAAGACTGATTTCTAATAGCCAACAGATCAATAAGAGTGATGGTTAAGATAAAATTTCTCTCCTGTTGTACTCATTGCCTTCCCTTAATAAATCTTAGGAGAAAATTGATAAATACAGGTCATAGATGCGATCTCGCCAGAATTGAGGACCTCCCCCCCCCCCCCCCAGATAAGGCTTTGTTCCGCTGATATCTCTCCTGTTCCCAGGAACACAATACTGTTAACTCCGGAATAATGTTGTCTTTTCCTTCGCCTCCGTTTATTTATGGGTATAAATAGATATATATTTTTTCGAAATCCTTCAAGGCTTGACTATATCACACCTCCATCCCCCACATCACTTCCACCCCGGAATCCCTTTTCTTTACCTTGTAATAAAAATATAATCAGTAGCTTGAAGATGCTGGGTTGGTGAAAAGTGAAAGTCTCCCGCTAGTCACAGTGACAGTGAAGAGGAGAAAGACTGGAGAGAGGTGGTGGAGCAGAGGAAAAAAAAAAAAAAACAGCAGAGATTCGTGTGTGGTTTCTTGGCTCTCCTGGTACCAATTGATTCAGCCTAGAGATGGTGTAAGAGATAAAGGCTTAAGAAGGAGGATGGAATTTTTTCCCTAAATTGATATTTAATGGGAAATCCTATTGGACAGAAACCTGGACATGAGTCACTTAATTGGACTTGACATCTGTCACAGTGTGGGAGTTTTCACAGCCCAAATATTTTCAGCAGATCAGATTCCCATTGAATCTGTGCCACAAAATATACCCAGTTGAAAGCAGTCTATGACATAAACCTTAGCCTCTAAGTAGAGTCCACTGACATAATAAGAATATTTTATCTTTTGCAAGATGAAGGATGCAGTCTTTAGGTGCAAATAAACAACATATTGACTGTGGAAAAACTCCCATGACATCCTGTAAAACAGCAACAACAACAACAACAACAACAACAGCAACACAGATTGCTGTTTTAAGATGTGGTGGAAAATGACAAGTCTGTATGCATAAGGAATATAAATATGTATTTCATATACATACTTATACATATATACACACATATATATTACACAGATATCTTATTCCTTTAAAATGTGCATACATATGTATATCTTAATATTTTAAAGAATGTATGTCCTTTAAATAAGAAATAAATATGTGCATATTCATTAAGTACCATAAATTAGTTTAACATTTATTCAATCATGCTTACTTTATAGCCTTTAAAATGTATTTCAATAGGAGTGAAGCCTGTAAATGTCTTCTTGAGAAAAGTATTATTGTGTCAATTTTCAGAGTTAAATAGTTATAAATAAATGCATTATTTGAGAGTGTTTAATTCTTATTAGATAGCTTCTTACTAGATGAAAAGATTGATGGTCCATAGTGGAGTTAGGAACAGAATCCAGGTATACTCATTTTAATGATCACTAGATGAGAACACATTGCCTTTCTGGGTTTGTTTGTTTATCCATTCATTCACTCATTCATTCAAGTTAAAATATGGCATGGCACATGTGCTGATGATCCAACTTCCTTCTCCCCTATTTTAGCAGGCAGGCACCTTCATTTCTATGGAGCACATAGTGCTAAGATTTTGTAAACATGAACAAATCAGTATTATCTTCTAGTGTCTACATAACCTGGTGGACTTGAATATGCATATATATCTTTCAATAAAGGAGGAAAATCCAATTCAATCTTTTTAGTGATTTTGATTTTTAAAATTATGCTAATTGTCATTTGATTAATTATATTGTTCTAATTATAATCTGGGACATTTTATGGGGTTGAATTTTTTTTCAATTATATAATCCAATTCTTCCCTCAATCCCCAGGGAAGTTTGTGGAGGTGGAGATTTCTTCATGGTTTTGTTTTTTAATTCTATTTGTCTCACAAAAAAGCTTTCACTTGTTTAAAAAAAAAAAAAAGGAGCAAGTGGCTAGCTGCCTGCTGGGAACTACCCTTTGAGGCTTCTCAGAGTAATAAGCAGTAGAGTTTTCCTTTACACACACTTTTTTTGTGCTTAGAGAAACATTGAGGAGACAGAGTAAGAGTTTTCTTTCCCCTTCCCCTCAATATAGAGACTAAGTATTTTCTAGCTTTCCTGAAGTTTTCCAGGATATCACTCCATCACAGACTTCCCTTTCTAACTATCCCAATCTTGACCCTTTATTTAACCAAAGTATGCTGTTGTCAGCTCTGGAATCATAGAAATATAGATTGAGAATTGGAAAGGACCTTAGAAATGAGGAAACTGCAACCTAAACAGGTTAAATTAATCTGTGCAGGGTCACACGGATAATAAATAGAAAAAGTTTGTCTTCAAATTCTAGTCATCTGATTCCAGATCCAACACATTCTCTACAGTGTCAAGGCTTCTCTCTCTGTCTCTGTGTCTCTGTTTCTGTCTTTGTCTTCTCTCTGTCTGTCTCCTTTCTTCCCTCCTTCCCTCCCTCCCTTTCTCTCTGTCTCTGTCTGTTTCTGTCTGTCTCTCTGTGTGTCTCTCTGTCTCTGTCAATCTGTCTCTTTCCTCATATACATATTTATTTCTATATGTATGTATCTGATATCTGTCTCTGTTTTTCCTTTGATCCCTTGTCATATTACTGCTCATCTCTTCCTAAATCCAAACCCTAGATTATTCTTACTGTAGGATTCTTATAATCTGACTGAACCTGTGACTAAATAGGATTAAATAGGAAGTCATACAAATGTGCCTAAAGGGGTCCATGAGAAAATTATATTATCTAACATCAACTGGGCTCTCACTGAAACAAGGCAATCCTTGTATTCTTCCCTAAGTGATTTTCTATCAGTCCTCAAAGGCTCTTTCTAAGCTTTTCTTTCCTCATACTTTTATCTTCACACTAGCTTCTTCCATTCTTAGCAGTAGACCTCATTTCATACTTTATTTTTTAAAAATAGAAGCATTTTGCCTTGATATTCCTTCAGCATATTCCTGTGCAGATATTTATGTTCAACCCTATAGTCTCTCCTGATCTCTCTTGCAACACCAATTGCCTATTAAACATTTTGACTTGGATGTATGGTAAGCAACCCACATATGTTGGAAACAGAATTCATTGTCTCTCCCTTCTTAATAATCCTTTCCCCTTTCCTAATTTTACAGTTTCTGTTAATGGTACCATCGAAATTGCAGTCAACTAGGAATGCAGTCTCATTGATTTTATTACCACAGTGTTTTTTTTTTCCTTATGGCCTCTTCTCTACAGTGAAATGGCCATCACTTTAGTTTGGGCCCCTATTACCTTTCACCTGGACTATGGAAAATAGTAGCCTCCTAAATGGTCTCTCTGCCTCAAATCACTTCCTTTTCCAAGTCGTTCTCCACATAGATGACAAAGCACATATTTGACTAAATCATTATCTATTCTACAATAACTATTGCTTCTAGAATCAAATACAGATATTCCTTGATGTTTAAGGACCTTTTAAATCTGTTTTAGGACCACCTTTATGAACTTTCACACACTTGGTGGTCCAGTCAAATTGGCTGACTTTCTATCTCTCATATAAAGTGATTCAGGTACCTTTTATGTGAATTTTTACTTTTTCATTTTTTTTTTAGAATATATTTCTTTCTCACCTCTGCCTCTGAGACTCTTAAGCCTCCTTTAAGGATCATCTCAATTGCTTCCTCTTACTTGAGAACTTTCCTGATTCCCCCCACCCCTCTCCACTTTCAGCTGACAGAACCTACTTAGCACAGTGCCTAGCATTTAGCAAATTTTTAATAAATGTCTGTTGACTGAGTCATCCTGAATAATAAAATATAAGGTACTCTAGTGCCGAAAATGTTTTATCTTTGCCTTATTTCTTTAAGACCTAGCTCAATGCCTACTATATAGCAAATGCTAGTTTAAGATCATACAGATGGAAAATATCAGAGCTAAGATGCCTATCTTGTACTAAATTCAAACATTATACTCTTTCTATTTCTAATGGGCACAGAAGTCATCCCTTTGCAAGAAGCATTTAAAATCAGGTGAAGATAAATGATCCCTAAAAGAGTGAAGAGAAAAGACAAGAATTGTTAATAGCTGAAGTCCTTATTAAGAATTACTGAAGTAAAAATAAGAACATACAAATACAAGTAGGTATCACCAAATCAACCTGCACAAATTCCTAGATTTCCATCTTGTTCCCTGTATAACATACAAATGGAAGCTGACTTGTACATAGCTGCTTCAGAATCAGACTGAATGGAAAATTGGTTGGATCTAATTGCTTTTCATGAAACCTGCTATGAAATTAGGGAAAGAATTATAATTTTGGTTTCTATGTAGTCAACTTTACCACAAGAAATCAGATTGGATTTTTGTTTGATATGATTTTGCCAGAGTTTGGGTAAACCCAGATATTCTTTTAGGTAATTAGGCATGGCCATAATGCACAGAGTGCTGGGCCTGGATTCATTAAATATGAATTCAAATCCAGACCCAGCTATTGTGTGACCCCCAGCAAGCCATTTTATCTCTGTCTGCCTCAGTTCCCTTTTCTTCAAATGAGGATGATATACAGAATAAAAACAAGAACAATAACAACAACAGAAAGATGAGGAAATGGTGGAAGGACCACAAACCTATAGTTGAAAAGTAATTTAAATAATAGCAAGGTCAGTACCTCTTTTTTTTATAATAAAAAAATTAAAGCCTAGAGAAATTAAGGACTTGCTCAATGTCATAGTATATGATATGAGATTAGATATAAGTTTGTCTGAACTTTGGGCACACTAGACATGTGCCTTGTGCTCAATGTCATATTGCTTCTCTGTTGACTGGAACATAAAAGAATATTGAAATCCCAAACAGAATACAATCAATATTTATTTTGTAGAATGGGTAGGTACTTTGTGGACCTAATGATTTTAAAAGACTATTTGTGAGATTTCCCAAGGCATTGTTTATTAAATAATATCTGTATCACACTTAGCAAAATGCCTGGCACATAATAGGAGTTTCTTCCCTTCCCCCCTCTTCTTCACACATACTTTTAGATCTACCTTACCTTACCTTCAAATCAAACAAATGAGGGGATAAAAATTTAAAAACATAATGCACACTAAATTTACCTTTCAAAAGACCATCCCTAAAGAGAAAAAATAAACCAGTGTAATCTAGAATAATAGAATTAGAAAAGACTGTAATTAGCCTATTCCATAGCTTAGGAAATAGAAGCTCAGAAAGGGAAATTCATCTGCCTCAAGTCACACAGTCAAAAAACCTAAGTTTCTTGACTCCTTAGATCAAAGCTCTTTCCATTAAACCATGCTTCTTCCCAAAGGAATAATGGATTGAAAGGAATATAGCATCAAAGTGGAGAGGATATTTTAGTGTTATGCTCTTTCTTTCCCTCAGATCACAGCTCACCCAACAGTTGCTCTTATATATGAGAATCTAATGACAATATCACTATGACAGAGAAAAGTACAAGGCAAGGTTTTCTTGCTTAAGCTACTCAGTTTGTGCTCCAGACCTATATCCTGTAAGCCTCTCCCACCACTTTTCTCCTGTCCTTATTATCCAATTTTTTCTTTCAAAATCTCACCTGTAATTAGATAAGTTTTTCTGCAATGAAAAGAAGCAAAACAGAAAATTCTAAATATTTATCTTCCTCCCAGTAAAAACTACTTACCTCCCCTAAAGTACATAAGATGATAGGTAGAGATGAAAAAGAGCTCAGGGGCTACTTAGGCCAATCCTCTCTTTTTATTGGTGAGGAAACTAAGGTCAGAAATGTTGAGATTTGTCCAAAGTCATACTGATAATAAATGGAGCATCAGATTTTAATTTATGTCCTTTGATTGCAAATTCAGTTCATATATGCCACTGAACCAATCTGTTTTTAGAGTATCATTACTCAGAGAGTGTTGGGCTTGGAGTCAAAATCCCTGGGTTCTAATCTTAACTCTGCCCCCAACCAGATATTTGGTTCTTGACAAGCTTCCTCATTTCTCTAGGACTGAGTCTCCCTACCCCACCTATAAAATGAAGGAGTTGGCTTAGATGGTTTCTAAAACCTGTCCACATATTATTGTTCTGTAAGAAATGACCAACAGGATGATTTCAGAGAGGACTGGAGAGACTTACATGAACTGATGCTGAGTGAAATGAGCAGGACCAAGAAATCGTTGGATACTTCAACAACAATACTATTTGATGATCAATTCAACAATGAAATGAAACAAATCAGTTCCAATATAGCAGTAATGAACTGAACCAGATATACCCAGCAAAAGAACTCTGGGAGTTGACTATGAACCACTACATAGAATTTCCAATCCCTCTATTTTTGTCTGCCCGCATTTTTTATTTCCTTCACAAGCTAATTGTACACTGTTTCAAAGTCCGATTCTTTTTGTACAGAAAAATAAGTGTTTGGACATGTATGCATATAGTGTATTTAACTTATACTTTAACATATTTAACATGTATTGGTCAACCTGCCATCTGGGAGAAGGGGTGGGAAGGGGAAAAGTTGGAACAAAAGGTTTTGCAATTGTCAATGCTGAAAAATTACTTATGCATAAAATTTTTGTAAAAATTAATTAAATAAATGAATGAATGAAATAAAATATATAAAAAATAAAATCTGTCCACTTTGACACTGAATAATTATTGTTTACCCATCAGTGTTCCAGATTGTATTTTTTCAGTTGATTTTTAACCCCGTTAAGTACTTGAAAAAGGATGAGAATAAATGTAATCTTTTGAGATAATTTGGCTTAGTGGATAGAAAGGTGTCTTCAAGTCCCATCTGTGATGCATGCTGATTAAGTGACCTAGAAAAGTCTTTTAAACTCTCAGTGGCACTCTTTCCTCTCCCACCTCCAACCTTCCCTAACTCTTTAAAACAATAAGTTGTAGAAAAAGTGTAGATCTGCTTTTCTAGGGAAAATTCATCACCAAAAATCCTTATAAGTGAAATTACAAGTCCAGTAAACCAAACAAACAAACCAGATTCAATCCGTGGTTTTAGGCTATTGAGATCTTTTCATTCTGACTTTAGTATCCAATGTGTTATCTACAACTACCATCTTTGTGTTATCTAGAAATTAAGCACATATGTAATCTATAAGCCTTCATCAAAGTAAAAAAAAAATTGGTGAAGAGAATATCCAACAGCTAATCCGAAATGGAATGAACTGCCTTACTTTGATAGTATCCAAATAGAGCTTGGATGACAGAAAACCTTCCACGCTCTAAGGTCTTGATTATTTCCTTTTGTAAAGGGGATTCTTGAATTAGGAGGGAAGTTGATATGGATAAAGTCTAAGGTGATTTCTTTCCAACTCTGTATTTCTGTTTCTATGACTACAGCCTTCAATTAAACAAATCATTGTGGTGAAAATAGAAAGATCAACAGAGTCATAATCTAATAAATTTAATGACTGATTGTTGGGTATTATTAACTGGTTCACAGAATATAGATTATGGAATATTTAAGAGAAATGTGATAGAGTAAAAAAAAAAAAAAAGGTATTAGTCCTAGGGTAAGAAAAAAAAAAAGACCTGAATTTGATTATCACTTTGGACAGTTACCAGCTATGTGATGTTGGAAAAATCACTTAAATTTTATGAATCTCAATTCTCTCACCTGCAAAATGAAAGTGATAATTCCTGAAGGACCTAATTCCCTTATTATAGTGAGGAATAAATAAGATAATATATGGAAAGCACTTTTCAAAAACTTAAAACATTAAAAAAGCTATTATCTTATTCTCAATGTTATCATTTTTCTGAGGGCCATTTATTGAACCAAACTCTACTTCCCTATAATTTTCTTTCATTAATTGTAATTATCAAAGAGACTCAACAAATTTTTATTAAGTAGTTGCTTAAGGCAAGGTAAGGGAAATACAAAGATGAAAAAAAAATTGTCCTTCCTCTCAAGGAATTTATAATTTGATAGTTATGTCCTAATTCATAGATTTGATAGTAACATGTATATTTGTATGTGTTCTAAACAGCCATAGTTACAACTGTATCTACAGCTAATCTAGATCTGTATTCATATTAACTCTTACCTGAGGCTTCCATAAGCTGTAGCATATGCAAGAATCAGTAAATTGTTTGGGGATATGAGTTAAACAAAATTGAAGGTAACGGACAGGACTACAACCTGTTGGTGAATTGGAGAGAGGGAAAGAATCTACCTCAAGCATAAAAAGGCTAGAATGGATGGATGAGAACAATTTATTCCAATGGCCATGAAAGCAATTAAAGCAGATACTGCAGAGCACTTAGAGTTTGGTCAGACATTGAAGATGACAAGGTCATTGACTGCATCCTGGACTATTACTTGTTTTGCCACTAGATTTTGATGACTCAGGAAGAGAGAGTGAGGCTGATAATTTGTGCACTTGCCTCACTTAAATTCGATTTTTGGGCAAATCAACATATCATGATGTAAAAACAAAGGATGCACAACAACATATTCATATCTATATCTGTATCTACATAAAAATTTAACTCTATTATCTATCTAGTCTAATTTTGGAAATAATGAAAATAATGGTAGAGTTCATAGAGTATTAAAACTAGAAAAGATTTTAGAGAATTTCTACTCCAACCCTCCCCTTTTACAAGTGAGGAAACTGAGGTTCATGGAGGTAAAGGGAATTGTTAAAGAGATTACACATATTTAATAAGTAAAATAAGAACATAACAAGAATATTTATTGACCCTGTCCATTTTTCTTTCTTCTATGCAATACTTTTTTATTTACATTTTTAAAAAATACTCCAAGGAGGGTCCAGTGAAAGTTTCCTTTAATGATAAGTTGAGGGGCAAGAGGTGGCCTCAATGGATAGGGCACCAGCCCTAAAGTCAGGAAGATCTGAATTCAAATGTGGATTTAGACACTTAACACTTCCTAGCTGTGTGACCCTGGGCAAGTCACTTAACTACAATTGCCTCAGCAAAAAAAAAAAAAAAAAAAAAAAAAAAAAAAAAAAAAAAAAGATGAGGTGACTAGGTTTAATCTACTATTTTAATCCACTAATTTGTATTTTATTCAAATAAAATCAAGAAATTATTACATTCAATTTATAATATAAATGGTAAATTATATAATGAAAATAGCATGAAATATATAGATTTATTTAGTGGTCATATTTGTAACTTTCATATTTATAACACATAATGTTAACTATAATGCTAATGTGATAGATGGACTTTCCCCCCTCAAACTATGTCACCAGCAATATTGCTTCTTGAATTTGTTTTCAAATGTTAATTGAAGTAAATATTTCATATTTATAACAGCTACTACAGAAAAGCCAATTTCACACAAATAAGAAGTAACTAACAGTAGTAAAATTTATATCATTTTGATAAACCAGAGAATTATTTTTTCACCCATGGCCAAAAGATTAATGAGCTATTCAGGTTTGGATGCTTTTTTCAACATATTATCTCAAAACAAATCTTTTTTAACCATTTTTTTTCAGATGGAATAATACCAAATGTATCACATTTGTCAATAGCAAGTGTTTTTCATATTTGTATAAAGATTTAAGTCTTTAAAATAAAGTCAGAATTGCTTCTGTAGATTGGTTAAGTGCTTTTAAAAAAATTCTTTCTTCAATTTCATTTGCAAGGAAAGTATTTCTTGAATTGGGAAAGATTATTTTAAAATTTTATTATCTATAGCTCCAACTTTTTCACAAATATAATTATTTTGTTTTTACAGATCAAAGTAAGAATATACAGATCTTGAATTTATTTATTTAAAGAGCTCAGTTTTCAAAATTATCACCAAATCAACTAAAGTCTCAAAGGGAAATTATTATAAAAGTGAAATTGCTTCATCTTTTGTAGTATAATAACTAAAAAAAATGGCATTTTCTCTCTTTCTTCTGGAAAGAAGATGGAATTTGCCTTTTTGCCCCCCATAGTCACAGAAGTCAAAGAATAGCTATTAGGGGGCAATGAGGCCTTCAACTATTAAGGTGGGATAGAGTTACAGAGTAAGAGGACCTCAGACACTAGCTAAGAGAGATTGGAAAAGTCACTTTACCATAGTCTTCCCCAGTTTTCTCATCAGCAAATGTAACATGCCCTCCTGGCACTAACAATTACTAGTCTGCCCTAGGCCCAACAGAGTACCTTTGACCACTGACCTTTGCAGTGTCAACTCTACCCAGCTCGCCTCCTCTGAGGCCTTCTAAGGTCTCTGGCCACAATCTCTTGAATCTATAGTTTAATAACCAATAGCACATTCAAGAATAGCCACGTGTAATCTTAAAAGCCTTTATTATACTTACTCACATAATGCCCTGACTTGTTGGTTCCCTAGTGAATACCTGGTCTGAAGACCCACGTGTTCGCTACCAAATTCCTTACCTCTCGGCTATCCATCAGCTTGACTTGGCTACCCCAGGCTAGGGAGCCAGGTTAAAGAGAGCAACTGCTGTCTGCAGTGGGCTTATAAAGGGCCTGTGAGGTCACACACACAGCCAACCAGCAAGAGAACTGTCACCCATTACGAAGCTATCTCAATATGGACAGGATCCCACCCACAGGGCAATCCTATATCCATAGGGATTACTTCTGGGCCACTCAAATCTCCTGTTGCTCTGTGCCCGCCCATTTAAAGGGCCCTTACAATTACCTTTCTCTTGTTTTGCGGGAACTGCACATGTCATCAAGCTAAACTTTTAGCATCAGCTATAGTTCACTTGATCCATGAGATGACAGAGTGTTATGCCAAGGAGGTACAAAGCAGCAGATCAGTAAACAGAAGTATGACAATGAGAACCAGGCTCAACAGTGGCCAAGTGTTCAACCCATTCATTAAAGTCATACTCAAGGAGATAATAAGCCAAAGAGGTTGGATGCCAATGAGGTAGGATGTCAACACTGAGGTGGGAAGTCAACAAGGTAAAACATCACAATTCTAGTTAACAATTAAATATCAGTGAGGTTGTCACAATTCTAGTTACATTTATCACAATTCTAGACCAATTCTAGTTTCTCACAATTCTCCATTGCACTTTTCACAATCCTAGAGCAATTCTAGATTATCATAATTCTCTATTGCACTTTTCACAATCCTAGAGCAATTCTAGTTTCACAGGTGCACATAAGCAAAGTCATGACCAGTAACATTGTCTCAATAACAATGGCAGGTGGACGTGTTGGTTTTTCACCCACTAATTTAAAAGCATAGTCCTTCAATAGAAAGCAGAGGGCAAAGCCTCTTCCTAGGCCACCATATGGCAAGTAGCCACGGGAGGAGTAAGCAGGCCCATTGTCCATTTACAGTCTTTATATTGCATATCACCTAAGACAGTCCACTTCAGCTGCAACACTGGAACTGTCTGCTGTCTCTGGTGTCATGGTCAGGAGGAGCATTGCTGCCATCAGCGTCTGGAGGGCTGCTGACATCTGGCTGATCCCTCTGGGCTGTTGTCTGGTCCTTCTCTTGGATCCCCAGGTCACAAATGTCTCTAGTGGGGATGAACTCTGCTGCTGGATCTGCACCTAGGAAAGAATGTACCCAGGGCCCAACTTGGGCCTTTCCAAATGCCATCCAGGCCTTTCCACATCACAGTGGAAACAAAGTTGTCAAAAAGATGAACAAAAGTCAGACAAAAGTTGGTCAGTCTGTTACTTAGCTGCGGTTTCTGTGTATGCCTGAAGTGCATTGCTAAGGTAAAATGCAAAGAATTTAAAAATGTAAAACCAAAATAATTTAAAAGTATAAAACCGAAATAGATTAAAACTGTAAAACCAAAATAACTTAAAATATAAAATCAAAATAGTAATGTAAAATCAAAATACTTTAAAGATGTAAAATCAAAATAACTTAAAAATGCAAAATCAAAAGAATTTTTAAATGTAAAATCAAAATTTTAAAATTGCAAGCAATCACATATGTATTGCCACATCTTGTGCATATCCCAAAATTCCCTTCTCTTGCTTAGAAGAGAAGATCTTGGTGATATAGTCTATGCAGTAATGACTTTACTAGTAGGATTATAAGAAATGCCAATGGAATGGGCAAAGTCAAATTCAATGCAAAAACACCTAAAGGCAAAATATTTGTAAGCCAATCCATAAACTGTCTTAAATGCATATGAAATTTCTACAATGGAAAAATGGTTGATCACATGTCTAGCTGCTTCTCCAGATTGGAATGAAGCCATAATGTCCATTGGTCTTAAAACATTAAATTTCAAACCATAAGGGTTTTGTCCTATAGGGAGTATAGGAGAGTGAAAGAAAGATAAGCTGTGTAGCCTTCTGCCATGCTCTTAGCTTCCTCTTTAGTTATCACAATTTGCAAATATAAGACTCAGTTCTAGCCCTTTACAAGCAAATGGAGATAATAGCCTCTGAGGTTGTTGGGAGGATAAAATGAGATATTGTTGGTAAAGGGATTTACAAATATTAAGGCTCTATTTAAATGCTAGCTGTTAGTATTAGTCATTATTATTAATACTCAGGATTCCTTCATAAAGACTGAAAACTGAGATTCCTAAAAAGAGAGAATGTAATTTTTTCCTTTCCTACCTCATCAGTGATCATGTGTATATATATATATATATATATATATATATATATATGTATATATATATATATATATATATATATATATACATATATATATATATTTTTTTTTTGAATGGGAGATACTTGAGCTTCATTCAAGATGGAGCAGAGACAAACACTCCAGATAGACATACATGTGGGAGAATTGTCACTTTAGATAGAAGCAACAACTTTAAACAGCAATGTTTCTGATAATAGATAAAAATATAAAAGTATGGACTTTAAAAAGAGTTATCATTGGAAATCAGGAGTCAAACCATGGCAAAGAATAGATAAGAGGAGCCTAGATAAAACACCTATCTGGAAAAGATGCTATATCCAACCAGGATGGTAGTGTGGAAATTCATGGGAATTTTAAATAAAGAGAAAGGATTTTTAGGCTCTATAGTACGAGGAGTTCTGAGTTACTCTGGCTAACTATGTTCCTTATGAGTATGTCTCCCTATTCTTAAACTCTAAGTTTGTGCCCACTCTTCCTAATTATGGTATGACATTCCTAAGTACAGGCCAGATTTATGAAGGAAATATTTGAATCTACTGTTCTAACTGCCATTGTAGTAAATGCTTTTGCTGACATTTGGCAATAACTACTGGCTAACTGTTAAGGGGAAGTACACTGGTGGGGGGCTTATGAGCTATATTACTAGTGCAGACCTACAGGATTATTTCTAGAACCCAAGGTAGCTGTCAGCTGTCACCCTCTTCACTCACAATTTATGAATGTAAATTGAAAGAAGAGGCCAGAAGAAGTACTATCCTTCAAATACCCTGGAAACACTTTGAAACAATAAAGCCAGAGTGTTTTGCAATGATATAGAAATGTCTAGTGTGCTTTCTTCATGTCATTGCACAATTCCATAAAGTCTTTATTTTACTGGAATGTTTCTTATGAAGCTTATTACTTTTGCAAAACTTGGAAAAGCCCTGATCTATCCTCAAATTTCTCAAGGCAAATTATTGTAAAAATGTAATATGCCTAAGTTGTACAAAGGGTAACATTTTAAACTACTGTTTATAGAACTACATTTTGCTATGATTTATCAGTGCATAGTCCAAGATATTCCTTCTACATTATACCATTTTAATTTTTTTAAGATTTGTTAATTGTATTGACATTTTATTTTCACATGGCATTGACATAAATGGATTTTCAATGGAACAAATATTTCCTAATATCAGTTTCAGTGTTATCTTTAACTATATTCATATTATCCATTTACGAGGCAAAATAGAAATGTTTTAATTTCTCAAAAAACTGATTACAAACATCCTCAAAAATACAGGTAATTCTTCCTCTCACAGGATTGTCCTCACATGAAACTAGTCACAATTGTTTTGCATATATAATTCACCAAGCATTATTTTGATTATAAAAATTACTTCAGATTATAACTACTGTTCTCCTTCCAAATAAGGCTTTCTACTTTCCACTCTTAGCTCTATCCTTATTATTAGAGCAATCCTTTTGATGTGACAGACATGGATTTTGAAAAAAATTATTATTGCTTATTAAAAACATTTAATTTTCTTTGGAAAATTATCTTGTCAAGTGACACTTGAAATCATGAGAATGGATGAGTTCTTTAAAAAGGAGATGGAGAGCAGAGAAGCCTAAGGACTAAGGTACCAGAAATGCTGCCTTTCGTGATGAAAAATGCCAAACTCTAATAGCTTTGTTCTGTATTCATTAATGAATAAAAGCAGATCTGGGAGAAAAAAGAATAATTTATCTTGTATTGCCTATGGATTCTGTAAGGATACATTCAAGCTGTCATTTCAATTTATTAGGTTTAATACTATCTGCATTTGTACAAACAAATGCAGTGGTCTTTCCACTTCAGCCATAACAATATTTATGAATTACAATGATAAATACAACAGATTGGGTTTTCTGGATTTTTTTCCCTTTGTGTTTTTATATTTCCTTTATTTAAATATACTCTAATGGTTTTGCTCATATTAATTTTAACTGCTCCAGTGGATTTCCTTTTCAAACCAGATTTATGTTTATCCATTATAAAGGGATCCGATTCTACTCCTTAAAGATTAAAGAGAATAAAATATTAAAGACAATTAAATTTAAATTCAATTATTAGACATTTCAAATGATTATTAATTTTTAAAACCAGCTATGTTGTATTTTGTACTCATCAAAATTATATTTTCAATAAAAAATTTACATAAATACATTTGCTTTTTTTCAATGAAGGTAAAGGTCAAAATAAACAAAAGTGAAACTAATACTATGGATTTGCTTCACCTGACAGTGAATGCAGCAAAGCAAAAATTGAATACAGCATATATCTATGCATACATATATAGTCAAATTTTAGTCTCTCTGTGCTTAATTTTAATGAAGATATGATCTATAATTGTCCTCTTCATTTGTCATGGGCTCATGGTACAGATAAGTTGAATCACTGGGATACTTTCTTCATTCAAATGAGAAAAGTATAAACTTCAGGTTAAGTAATATTTCTGAAAAATTTTTAAAATACTCTAATTGCTGCTGTTTCCTAATATTGTTCATTTTGGCAAGTACAACATAGTTACTTGGTTTGAAATTTTTTTTTCAAAACCCCACTCTTAATGTGGGGCATACCCCATAGTTTGGAAAATTCTTTCTTTTTGTCTTTATCACAAAATTTCTCTATTCTAAAACTTTTAATGACATTTATTTGATAAATACAATCTTGTTTACTTAGAAAACCCCAAAGAATTAGCAATGAAATGGAGACATTAGCTTCAGTAATATAACAGGATGCAAAATAAACCCATTAAATTGTCAGCATTTCTATATAGTAATAATAAAATCTAGGAGGAAATCAGAGAAAGGGAAATTCCAAAAAATAGCTACAAAATGCACAACTTGGAATCAATATACCAAATACAGTTATGGAACACTTTTAAGAAAACAGTTAATTCAATAATAGGAGAGATCTTTATTGTTCATGAATCTCATTCAAACACAATAAACATGACAATACTGTAGAAACTGTTTGCTTTAGTGCTACAGAAATCAAAATACTCAGTAGGTACTTTGTAGAGACATACAAAATTATAAAAAAATATTTTATAAGAACAAGAGGTTCAAATTCCCAGAGAAATTAAAAAAATTAAGAATGAAGAAATTATAATACATTTTGAATTCAATATCAATCACTAATCAAAACAGTGATTTGATACTAGTTTAAAAACAAAAAATAGATAAAATGAAAAAAACAAGATAGAAAAATAAAAAAGCAACATATCTTAATAACTAAATGCTAAATTAACCTGAGAATATAGGTTATTTGGGAAAACTTCCATTTAACATAAAATTTACTGGAAAAAACTAGAAAATGACTTAAAAATAACTTTAGAATAACATTTTACATCATATACAATATTTTCCTTAAAATGGATATAATAAAATGATTATGCTAAAAATCATTTGAAGAAAACAATATTGGGTACCTTTTACAATTATAGCTAGGGAGGAAATTCTTAGCCAAATAAATGTCAAAGAAAATCACAAAAACAAAATAGACAATTTTAATACCAGGAAATTAGAAAGTTTGTGCACAAACAAAATAAATTCAACTAGGATAAGAAAAGAAGCTGTCAAGTGGGGGAAACAATGTTTGCATAAAATAACACTACTATGGATCTGATATCTAAAATCCACCTTTTACAGGAAGCTTTGTTTAACCTCTCTTAATTCTAATGCCTTCCCTCTGTTAGTCATCCCAAATCTTGGGATAAGAATTCATTATTTGACAAAAACTGCTGGGAAATTTATAAGAACTCCTAGATTTTGCCTCACATATAGTAAGTTGACAAAGATAACCAATGTGGGAAATATACAACATGGGAGGAGCTATAGGAAGATAGGCAAATTAATACACTGTTCATGAAGTCATGAATTGCTCAAACCATTATGAAAGGAAATCTTGAATTATGCTTTTTTTTTAAGTGGCCAATTCTTCATAATAATGTGGTAATTCAAGACAATTCCAATAGATTTGGGATGGAAACTATCATCCACAACTAAAGAGAGAGAACTATGGAGACTGTATGTGGATGGAAGCATGATATGTTGACCTTTTTCGTTTGTTTTTCCTTTCTTGTGTTTTTCCCTTTTGATATGATTTTTTTCACAAGATGACAAATATGGAAATAAGTTTAAAAGAACTGCACATATTTAACTTATATCAGATTGATTGTTATCTTGGAAAAAGGAATGTTAAGGAAGAAGAGAAAAATTTATATAACACAAAATCTTACAAAAATGAATGTAATGTGCAAAAATGTTTGTGTCAGTCCTTTTTGTAGTGGCAAGAAACTGGAAACTGAGTGGATGCCCATCAGTTAAAGAATAGCTGAATAAGCTATGGTATATGTATATTATGGAATATTATTTTTCTGTAAGAAATGATCAGCAGGATGACTTCAGAGAGGCCTGGAGAAACTTATATGAGCTTATGCTAAGTTAAATGAACAGAACCAGGATATCATCCTACATGGCAACAAGAAGACTATACTATGAGGGCAGTTAGGTGATGCAATGGATAGAGCACCAGCCCTGAATCAGAAGGACCTGAGTTCAAATCTGGCCTCAAACACTTAACACTTCCTAGCTGTGTTACCTTGGGCAAGTCACTTAACCCCAATTACCTCAGCAAAAAAAGGAAGGAAGAAGATTATACTATGATAAATTCTGATGGTTTTTACTCTTGTTGTTTGCTTGTATTTTATTTTCTTTCTCTTTTTTTCCTGTTTGATTTGATTTTTCTTGTGCAGCAAGATAACTGTATAAATATGTATGCATATGTTGGATTTAACACATTTCTACCGTGTTTAATATATATTGGATTACTTAAGAAAAATGAATATGATATTTTTAAATGTGGCAAAACTTTTATATGAAAGGATGCAGATAAAATAGAGAAAATATTTACTAAAGGCTTTCTATGTCCCAGCCAGTGTGCTCAGCTCTGAAAATACAAATACAAGCAAAACATAAAACAAAACAACAACAACAGCAACAATAACAACAAATAGTTCCGGACCTTAAGTAGCTTGCATTTTGAATGGGGCAGATAACAACCAAAAAGGAGCTTTAAAAGTGTGTGTGTATATGTGTGTGTGTGTGTGTGTGTGTGTGTGTGTGTCTGTCTGTCTGTCTGTTTGTCTGTCTGTCTTTGGGAAGGTATTCTATATTTTCTACCTCTAGAATCTCCTGGTTAAAAAAAGCTAGGTGGCACAGTGGATAAAGTGCTGAGCCTCAAGTCAAGAAAAAATTGGGTTCAAATACAGCCTCAGACCTTTACTAGTTGCATGGTCCTGGCCAGCTCATTTTATTTCTGTCTGCCTCAGTTTCCTCAACTGCAAATTAAGAATAATAATAGTACTTTCCAGAGTTGTAAGCAACAAGGGACATATTTGTGATGCTTTATAAATCTTGTTTCTTTCCTTTAATTAATCTTTTTCACTGCTACTAGAATGATATTTTAATGCAGATTAAATCTTGCCAACTGTTGATCAAAAACTTCAGTGAGTATGGGTTTTTATACACATAAATATATTCATATGCATATATGTAAGACCATAGTATTATTGTTTGTCCTTTGTTTCTCTAAGGGTAGATAACATCTTATGTCATAAATCCAAGTTTTTCCATATTTTTCAAATTCCACCACCTCTTAGAAATAATTCAGAGTTTTAGCAAAGTTTCAGGATACAAAATAAATCCACATAAATCCTCAGCATTTTTATACATTACCAACACAATCCAAGAGCAAGAGATACAAAGAGAAATTCCATTCAAAATAATGGTCGATAGTATAAAATATTTGGGAATATATCTACCAAAGGAGAGTCAGGAATTATATGAGCAAAATTACAAAACACTTGCCACAAAAATAAAGTCAGATTTAAATAATTGGAAAGACATTCAGTGCTCTTGGATAGGCCAAGCAAATATAATTAAGATGACAATACTCCCTAAACTAATCTATTTATTTAGTGCTATACCAATCAGATTCCCAAGAAAATATTTTAATGACCTAGAAAAAATAATAACAGAATTCATATGGAACAACAAAAGGTCGAGAATTTCAAGGGAAGTAATGAAAAAAAATTAAATGAAGGTGGTCTTGCTGTACCTGATCTAGAACTGTATTATAAAGCAACAGTCGCCAAAACCATTTGGTATTGGCTAAGAAATAGACTAGTTGATCAGTGGAATAGGTTAGGTTCACAGGGCAAGATAGTGAATAAAAATAGCAATCTAGTGTTTGATAAACCCAAAGATCCCAAATCTTGGGATAAGAATTCATTATTTGACAAAAACTGCTGGGAAAACTAGAAATTAGTATGCAGAAACTAGGCATGGACCCACATTTAACACCACATACTAAGATAAGATCAAAATGGGCCCAAGATTTAGGCATAAAGAACAAAATCATAAATAAATTGGAGGAACATGGGATGGTTTACCTCTCAGACTTGTGGAGGAGGAAGGAGTTTGTGTCCAAGGGAGAACTAGAGACCATTATTGATCACAAAATAGAAAATTTTGATTACGCCAAATTAAAAAGTTTCTGTATAAACAAAACTAATGCAAACAAGATTAGAAGGGAAGTAACAAATTGGGAAAACATTTTTACAGTTAAAGGTTCTGATAAAGGCCTCAAGTCTAAATATATAGAGAGAATTGACTCTAATTTATAAGAAATCAAGCCATTCTCCAATTGATAAATGGTCAAAGGATATGAACAGACAATTTTCAGATGATGAAATTAAAACTATTTCCACTCATATGAAAGAGTGTTCCAAATCACTATTGATCAGAGAAATGCAAATTAAGACAACTCTGAGATATCATTACATACCTGTCAGATTGGTTAAGATGACAGGAACTAATAACGATGAATGTTGGAGGGGCTGTGGGAAAACTAGGACACTGACGCATTGTTGGTGGAGTTGTGAAAGAATACAACCATTCTGGAGAGCGATCTGGAATTATGCCCAAAAAGTTATCAAAATGTGCATACCCTTTGACCCAGCAGTGCTACTCCTGGGCTTATATCCCAAGGAAATACTAAAGAAGGGAAAGGGACCTGTATGTGCCAAAATGTTTGTGGCAGCCCTTTTTGTAGTGGCTAGAAACTGGAAAATGGATGGATGCCCATCAATTGGAGAATGGTTGGGTAAACTATGGTATATGAATATTATGGAATATTATTGTTCTGTAAGAAATGACCAACTGGAGGAATACAGAGAGGCCTGGAGAGACTTACATAAACTGATGTTGAGTGAAACTAGTAGAACTAGGGGATCATTATACACTTCAACAATGATACTGTATGAGGATGTATTCTGATGGAAGTGGATATCTTCAACATAGAGAAGAGCTAATCCAATTCCAATTGATCAATGATGGACAGAATCAGCTATACCCAGAAAAGGAACACTGGGAAATGAGTGTAAACTGAGAGCATTGTTTTTGGTTTTTTTTGTTTGTTTCGTTTTGTTTTGTTTCTCTTCCCAGATTATTTTTACCTTGTGAATACAATCCTTCCTTTGCAACAACAACAACAAAATTCGGTTCTTCACATATATATTATACCTAGGATATACTATAAGATATTTAATATGTATGGGAATGCCTGCCATCTAGGGGAGGGGATGGAGGGAAGGAGGGGGAAAACTCGGAACAGAAGGGAGTGCAAGGGATAATGTTGTAAAAAAAAAATTACCTATGCATATGTACTGTCAAAGAAAATATTATAATTATAAAAATTAATAAAAAAATTCCACCACCTCTTTATTTTTTTATACCACAGCAACATTCTATCATATTGTCTAATTATTTTAAATAGTTTAAAACAATATTGATTAATATGGCTGACATATGGTATAATTTCCCTATTTTTCTCATTTGATTAAATCTATTTTAGTTTTAACTTTTTTTAGATATCATGATTACTACCCCTGCTTTTTCTACATAATAAATTCTGCTCTTGATCTTTATTATATGTGTATGCATTTTCTCATTTCTTATCACTCCTGATTCTTCTACTTTACTTCTACCAGCTACCTTGCCTTCCTGTTACTGAACCCATCACCTCCCCAAGATCCCTCCCTTATCCTCACCCTTTCTCCTTGCCCTCTTTTTTCTGTCTAAATAAAGAAACCTTTTATAGACTTCCAAACATATGTTGTTCTCTTTGTACCATTCCCATTAATCTACATGCCATTCTATACTCTCCCATCCTTTTCCTTCACCTTCTTATTTCTTTATAAATTTAGAAACTCCTATTTTCTTCTAAATATATATTTTGATTTCTCTTTAACCCTTATCTGATGTAAGGGTGTTTCTAAAAATCCCTCCCTTTTTTTTCTTATTTTTTTTATATTCCTTTATCCCTTTATTCTCCTTATTCCCTTATGCCCTTTTTTCTTTCTAAATTTAAAACAGTTCTATACCCTTTTTTTGATATATATGTATTCTTCTCCCTTTAACTTACTACCAAGGATAATAGGGCTCTAGAACTATCAATCCTCCTCCCCCATCTAATTTGCTCTGTGTGACTTCTTTCTCTCACACTTAATTTGTATAAAGAAATTACTCTTTTTTACTTTTTCCTACATGGATTTGCTTTTAAGAATAATATAATGCTCAGCTCCATCCAATCTTTCTTTCTAACTATCCAAACACTAATGACAATCTTTAGATACCCATTTTATGTTTCCACATATAAAACATAAAGTTTCTTATTCTTAAGGCCCTTATAATTAGTCTTTGATGTTTACCTCACATTTTCTCTTTTCTCTTTTTAGATTTTAATATTTCTTATTTTCCCCAATTGCATATAAAACAGTTTTTTATATTTGTTTTTAAAATTTTGTATTCCAGATTCTCTCTCCTCCCCCTTCCCATATTGAGAAGGCACATATGAATTATACAAAACATTTCCATAAAAGTCATGTTGTGAAAGAAAACACAGATTTTCCCCCCCCCTAGAAAAAACCCTCAAGAAAAATGAAGTTTAAAAAAAATTATTTCAATTTGTATTTTGACAAAATCAGTTCTTTCTCTGGGTACGGATAGCATTTTTCATCATAAGTCCTTCAGAGTAGTCTTGGATCATTGTATTGTTGAGAATAGCAAAGCCATTCACAGATGATCATCCTATAATATTGCTATTACTTTGTGCATAATACATTTCATTTTACATGAGTTCATGAAGGATTTTCCAGATTTTCTGAAAGCATCCTGCTCATCATTTCTTATAGAAAAACATCATAATCACATACCACAACTTATTCAGCCATTCCTCAGTTAATGGGCATCCCCTAAATCTCTAATTCTTTTTTTGTCCATATAAATTCCTTTCTTTTTTATATCTCTTTTGGATTCAGGCCTATTGTTAGGTCAAAGATTATGCATGATTTTATAGACCTTTGGGCACAGTTTATATCTTTTGATCATTTTACAAGTGAGGAATGGCTCTTATTTTTTTTATAAATTTGACTTAGTTCCCTATACATTTGAAAAATGTGGCCTTCATCAAGGAAACTTGCTTTAAAATTCTTTTCACAGTTACTATTTCTAACTATATTTCCCCCTCTTTATCTTACTCTCTCTCCTTTCTCCCTGTTCCTTCTTAAAAGTATTTTGCTTCTGACCACTCCTCCCTCAAAATGCCCTCTTTTCTATCACCCTCTCTCCTTCTTGTATCCCCTTTCCTTCCTATTTTCTGGCAGGCTAAGATAGATCTATATATCCATACTGAGTCTGTATATTTCTTCCTTTTTGAAACAATTCTAATGAAAGTTAAGGTTCGTTCACTTTTCCTCCCATCACCCTCCTCCCTTTCACTGTAAAAGTTTTTTATGGCAAATAATTTATACCTTTTCACATTTCTTTCTTTCTCCCAGTACATTCCTCTCTCATCCTTAAATTTTATTTTTTAGATATTTTAGATATTATCCTTTTTAATATTAAACTCACATTGTACCCTTTACATATACTCCTTTTAACTGCCATCATAATAATAAGAAAATTCTTATGAGTTACAAGTATTATCCTCTCATGTGGGAATTTAAGCAAATAAACCTTATTAAGTCCCTTATGATTTCCCTTTCCTAATTTCTTCCTTATGCTTCTCTTGACTCTTGTATTTGAAAATCATATTTGCTATTCAGCTCTGATCTTTTCATCACAAATGCTTGAAAGTTCTTTATTTCACTGATTATTCACCTTTCTCCTGAAGGATTATACTCAGTTTTGCTGGTTTCGTAATTCTTCTTTGTAATGCTATCTCCATTGTTCTATAGAATATCATATTCTAAGACCTCCAATCCTTCAATACAGAAGTTGCTAAATCTTGCATTATCCTGACTATGGCTCTACTAGAATTATTCTTTCTGTATGTTTACAGTATTTTCTTCTTGAACTGGGAGTTCTGAAATTTGGCTATAATA
The DNA here is from genome assembly GCF_048593235.1 of Sminthopsis crassicaudata. Classification (NCBI taxonomy): domain Eukaryota; kingdom Metazoa; phylum Chordata; class Mammalia; order Dasyuromorphia; family Dasyuridae; genus Sminthopsis; species Sminthopsis crassicaudata. Next base: position 434,803,494 of record NC_133620.1, read on the forward strand.
TTCCTAGGAATTTTCATCTTGGGATCTCTTTTAAGAGATGATTGGTAAATTCTTTCAATTTCTATTTTACCTTCTAGTTCTAAAATATTATAACAGTTTTCCTTGATAATTTCTTGAAAGATGATATCTAGGCTCTTTTATTGATCATGGCTTTCAGGTAGACCAGTAATTTTTAAATGTTTTCTCCTGCACTTATCTTCCAGATTAGTTGTTTATCCAATGAGATATTTTACATTGTTTTCTATTTTTCCATTCTTTTTGTTTTGTTTTGTTTCTTGACTTCTCATGAAGTCATTACTTTCCATTTGCTCAGTTCTAATTTTTAAGGAATATTTTCCTCAGGGAGTTTTTAAACTCCCATTAAACTTTCACATTTGACCAATTTTTCTTTTTAAGACATTATTCTCCTCACTAGTTTTTTGTATTTCCTTTTGTATCATTTTTCTCTTCCCAATTTTCCCCTCTAAGACTTTTATTTGATTTTTAATATACTTTTGAGTTTTTTATTGGAAGCTTTGGATTTAGGAACTTTTACTGTTATCTTTTTCTGAGTGTGTTTTGATCTTCCTTGTCACCATAATAATATTCTGTGGTCAGAATATTTTTTGGTTGTTTGCTCATTTTTCCAGCCTATTACTCGGGTTTTAACTCTGTTAAAGTAAGGTTCTGTTTTCACGGTTGAGTCCCAAGATTCAGGAGTTTTGTGTAGTTGTTTTCAAAGATGCTTCTAAGGATCTGTAAGTTTTCAGCTCTTCCAAGGTATTATGATCCAAGAAGAAATATGTTTGAATGACCACAAGCACTCTTTTCTACCCTAGAATTGTGAGGAGTCCCCATTCTACTGTGACTGTAACTTCTGATATTTTAAAGTAGCAGAGTCCTTCCTCAGTGCTAATAAAGAGACCCCCTTCCAATTAGTTTGACCCTCTTACTATCTGTGGGCTGAGATATTTGGAAGCAGACACCACTGCTGTTGCTGCTGCCAGTTCTGTGGTTCTGAAGGCCCACTCCTGATTTGCTGGTTTTCCAAACCCTTCTCATTCTAGTGAGACAAATTTTCTTGCTGACTTTTAAGTTGTCTTTACTGTCTGTGGGCTGAGTTGTCTAAAACTCAACAGTGTTGCCACTGATTAGAAGCTCCAAGGATTGCTCCTGGTTTCATGGGGCCAGGGGTATGCTGGTACTGCAGATACCAGGACTGCACAGGTGTCCCATCCTAGTGCAACAGACCTTTCCTGCTGACTTCCTAAACTGTCTTCAGCTGGAAAAAATGTTCCTTTCTATCTTGCTGTGAGTTCTGATACTCTAAAATTTATTTAGAGAAAACTTGAGAGAGTCCCTACTTTTACTAGACCATCGTGGGTCTGCCTTTCTTGGATCTTATATGTCAAATTTTTTTATTACATTCAGGTCTTTTTTGCAACAAAATCCTTAAGATGTGTCAATTCATTGAATGTCTTTTAGTTTTATTCAGGATTATGATTAACTTTGCTGGGTATGATATTTTGGCCACAACCCCAGTTCTTTTGCTCTTCTACATACAATGTGGTCTTTTAATTTTTTTGCTTATAAGATTTTTTTCCTTAACATGAAAGTTTTGGGATTTGGTTACAATGTTCCTGTAAGTTTTCTTCATAGGATCTTTTTTAGGAGTTGATCAATGGATTTTTTCTATTTCTACTTTTCCCTCTCATTCTAACACTTTAAGACAATTTTCCTTAATTATTCCTTGTATTATTATATCAAGATTCTTTTTTATCATGGCCTTTTGATAGTTCAATTATTCTTTTGTTTTTTTCTTCTTGATCTATTCTCCAGATCAATTACTTTTCTTATAAGATATCTCATAATCTCTTCTGTTTTTTTCCATTATTCATATTTTGTTTTATTATTTCTTGATCTCCTATAACTTTGCTGGCTTCCCTTTGCCCAATTCTAATTTTCAAAGATTCATTTTCTTCCTTAGGATTCTGTCTTTCCTTTTCTAATTAGTTGACTTTCTTTTCATAATCTTCTTTTCCTTGGATTATTCTTATTTTATAAAAAAATTTTCCTCAATCTCTCTCATTTGGTTTTTAAAGTTGTTTGGAGGGTCTTTTCAATAACCCTTTTGAGCTTCTCTATAACCTGAGACCAATTCTTATTTTTATTAGAAGCTTTGGATATAGGATCTTTGATATCTTCTTCTGATTGTATGTTTTGATCTTATTTTTAGGAAGATCATTTAATGATACTTTTTTGGAATAGAATAGGCCTTTTTCTGCTTCATTATCCTCCTCTGAAGAAGATCCATGGTCTTCTCTATTCACATAGTAATTTTATATGACTGGGTTCTTTTTCCTTTGTCTACACATTTTAAAAAATTATTATTCTTTATAGCTGCTTGTTAGTTTAATCACTTCTAGATCTTGGGTCTTCTGGTAATTCTTCAGGCTTCAGGTCCTCCTTCAGTTATCCCATCTTGTCTGGAAGTGAAAGCAAGAACTTGATTCTCCTGTAAGTACCCACAGCCTGCAGGGTCACTGTCCCACTGCTTCTGTACTCACCTCTTATCTAGTGCCACATGTCAGCAGCGCAGCTGGGCCTGTTGCTTTTTATCAGCAGAGGTTCCTTCAATCTTCTGGTCAGATGCAGGATCTCCACACTATCTATGAGATGAAAACTCCTGTGGCTGGGGCAGAGGCTATCTCCCAACTCAGTGGGCCCCAGGGCTCTCCACTTCCTCTTTCAGTGGAACTAGACTGGAGATGTTTGCACTTCACATTAAGCCAAATCTCAGTCTTATTATCTTCCTTCAGATCTCCAATTGTCTGAGGAGGACCACTGTTGTGCCTCAACTCTTGTTTACTTTTACTTGCTCTATGTTCACCATGAGGCACAATTTTGTCTTATTTGTAGGGGAGTGCTGGAAAGCTTGGAGTTTTCTGACCTACTCTGCCATCTTCCCAGACTCCTATCTCTACATTTATAAGAGTAAAATCCAAATTTCTTAGCCTGGCTTTGAAATCCTGTCAATATCTGATAGCAGCTATGACCATGAACAAATCTTTTAACTTTTCTGTTCCTTCATTACCTCATCTGCAAAATTCCTGTAGTATCTATCTTCTACAGGTGTTTTGAGATGCAAATGCAATAATTTCAGACTAGACTGCTTATTATTACAATCTTTCCTGGTAACTTTGCTAATATCACTATCCCTAAAAAGGATTCTTGAACCTTTCAGCCTTTGAAAGACTCCATCCAAACTCTAATATCCTGTTCAATGGCCAACTCTGTCATGAAACCTTCCTAATCCTCCCCACCGCCAATCATTTTGGCCATTTGATCCTAGAGCAGAGTGAAAAGAAAGAGGACCCAGGCTCATATCTCAGCTTTTCCATGTACCAATTGTATGACCTTGATCAAGTGACTTTGGATCAAAAATCATAGATGTAGAATTGAATGACTTCTTCCAAGGACCAATTTAGTCCAGCCACTTGGATTCGATCCATCCTATGGATGAGGAATTAGGTTCATAAAAGTTATCAGATTTACTCAAAGTCACATAGAGGTAACTAACAAAGTCACTTCTACATCTTTTATGCTTGGCTTCCCCATCTATTAACAATCAACCAATCAACATGATTTTAAAATCGCCTACCATGAGGCAGGTACATAGATGCTGGATATTAGAGATCAAAATACAAAGTACAACAGTCATTCCACTTATATTTCAATGGAGGAAATTGTGGAATAAACATAAAGAGAATAAATACAACATAGTTTAGGAGAAGGGCCATAGTATTTGGTGCAATGGAGGAAATCAAGAAAAATTCCACTTAGAAGATAGTGGTTAAGCTTTTTCTATAAAGAAAGATAGAGATTTTATGAGGTTGTGTAGAAGGGGCAATACTTTCAGGCATGAGGTACAGCCAATGTAAAGGCAGAGAGACAGGAGATGGGATAAGGAATAGAGAGAAGTGCAGTTTGAATGGATTGCAGAGTGTAGAAAGGAAATATGTATAATGAGATGAAAAAATTGGTTAGAGCATATTGTGAAAGACTTTCAGAGTTAAACAGAGAAGTTTATCATTCATCCTGAAGCAATGGGGAGTTACTGGAGTTTGTTGAATAAGGGAATGACATGTTCAGGTGTATGTTTCAAGAAAATCACTTTGGGAACAATATTGAAAATGGACCAGATTTGAGAGAGAATTGAGGGAGGCTGCTGTATAATCAAGGAGAGAGATGATAAAGGCCTGAAGGAAGGCTCTATAAAACAAGGGATTTGATTAGATAACCTTGAAGGGCTGCCAGCTCTAAATCTATGATCCAGCAACATTTAATTGTCAGAGAACCTATAGATGCTATAGGCTGCTGGCCTTATTTCAATGGAGAGTGAAACAAGAAAAGGGGGGTGGGGTAAAGCATCTCCTTCTCTGCAAACCCAAGCTTGAAAGCCTGCAGATGGCCTCTACTAAATGAGCCCAACAAATTGCTGTAGGCTTTTTGTAACTGCTCCAGACCCTTCTCTTGACCTGCTTTGTTTCCTGTCTTGCTGATTTATGACTGTGGTTCATGACTCTCGTTTTCATTTCCACTCCTGGGCCACCGTGGCTGAGTTCTTTGATCCAATGTGCTATATTATTCAGATACACCCCTTGTATCAGAACCTTCAAGGAGAGTTTTGTCTTATCCAGGGATGCTCACCTTGTAATGTGATGCAGACATAGACACAGTATCACAGAATCACAGGATTTTTTAAAAAGCTCAGAGGTGACCAAGTCTGATCCATTCCTGAATGGAATTTTTTCCTACAACATCCCTGATATTCAGTCACCTCTTGAAATACTCTAGCAATGGAGAATTAATCAGTAAACATTTATTAAACTCCTACTTTGTGCTTAACATAGCAAGTGGCACAAAGTAGGAGCTTTTTTATTGTTTATTGACTGAGGGATTTAGTAGGCACTGTATTAGCATTGGGAGTTATACTATGAGAACAATAAGGCAGCCTTTCAACTTATAGATAATTCTAACTATTAATAAATAAATAGGTGAATGAATGAATAAATAGAGGAATGAATAATTAAATAAATAGCATCTTTAAATCTTCTTACCTGAATCTTTCATATTATGTTTAGCATATGATTGGGGTAGGGCAGGGTACAGTGTGATAATTGAATCCCCTTTGATTCTCATAAGTCATCTTGGAGTCAGGTCTGGTCAATGGAAACTTATCAGAAGAATTTTCTTCTGAAGTGTCACTTCAGTGAGGTTCTAAAGCCTTTATGTATCTTCTTGGGCAGTACCTTTCTGATCAAGGTCCTTGTCCTATAATTTTATCAAGATAATTAGTAGAGTCACAAAATTGATTAGGGGTTTAATTCTTACCCACCCCTAGCAATCTTCTCCAAATTAAATATGTACCATTCCAGAAAACTCATTGCCACAAAGTCTACCACACAATGCCTAAAACTTGTTTCTAATCTTTTTAGTCCTACATTCTCTTCCTTTCTCCATTCCCTTTCCTACTCATGAGAAGAAATGATACCCTTCATACATATACAGTCATGTGAAACATATTTTGCTTCAATCTAATTTCTAAAACGTCACCATCTAAACTAAATATAAAATTACAGCAAAGAGTAGAACATGACAGGTGTCATCCCTGGTTCAGCCCAATATTGTTTTAGCTTTTTTCATAGACATGTCATGTTACAGACATACATTGAGCATATGGTCCACTAAAACACCCATGTCTTTTTCACATGAGGGTTTACAGCTATTTTTTCCTTCCTGTATTTATGCACAAGTCATTTGATTAAATCTCAGCTTTAGATTTGGCCCATCATTCCAGGTGGATGGACACTTTTGAAATCCTAATTCTGCCATCTAGTTTATTTTCTATTCCTCTCAACAGTGAATTTGATAAGTCTATCATCCATGTTCTTATGCAAGTAACTCATGAACAAATATAGTGAATTATACAGTCCTAGAGGTGACAGGCCACAGGACTTGGTGAAATACAGGGAAATTGAATAAATGGGAAAGCACATGAAGCAGGTAAGTTTGGAGAGAGTGCACTGATTGATAACTGACAGAACTTTGGTGGCTAGTACAGAATCTAAGTGACTAGTGGAAGAATCAGGATGCAGGAGTGATTTTAAAGCAAATGGACTAAAGCCCTTGGAATCTAATGGGAAAATTCCCTGGTTTCTTCTTGAAGGGTTTAGCTTTTTTGTATCCATATTTTACTCCTCATCACTGCATTCTAAGTGCACTCTTCATTTGTAGCTTGTCATCTCAGGGAAAATTACCGGATGGGTCATAGAAACAAGAAGATTGTAGGTTGTATCTGATAAATGGCTATTTATGTGTTCAGAACCCACTCTAGGGTATTCTAGGAACATAATTTCATAGCAGAGTTAATATCATCACATAAAATATGACAATAGGTTTAGACTTTTGATTTGAAAGGAGATAGCAGCCTTTTGTAATTAGTGATCAAGGCAGAAAGAAAAATTCTAGGAGCAATGGGAAATTTCAAGATAGATTGAGATTCAATAAAGTCTTTTGCATTATCTATGATATAGGTGCTGGAGATGGATCAAAGGTAGGTCAGAATATGAGGATCTGACTCATTCAAATGTGGAAACTAGAATTGGGCTCTAGAGATAATAAATCCTGTCCGTGGATTCCTAGAAACACTGACACCTCTCCCTCTGTTTAAGAGGTACATTTCCTGTAACATTAAGTATAAATCAGACTAATATTTTCCCATTGACTATCATTACCATTTTAGAGAAGATTTACTCTCACTTCTATTCATTTTCAATCAGCAGTGGTCTAAACCCTGGAGTTGTCAGCTTCTCTATTCTGCCTTTCCCATCTAAGCTCCTATGCTTAGTAGTTATGAGTCACAGAATCACAAAATTTATATTTGGAAGGGTCTTCAGGAGATATCTAGTCCAACCTCGACCAAAAAATAACCCTCACTATGACATGTGTGACAAGACATGAACTCTGCTGGAATGGAATACTCCCCCAAAGGAGATAGCTCACCTCATTTTTGCATAACTCTTATGGTTAAGGAAGTTTTTCCCAGACATCAAGTTTAATCTGCCTCTTGCCATTGTTCCCTTGTTCTGCCCTCTGGGACTAAATGGGACAAGTCTTCTAAGCAATAATCCTTCAAATTACTGCACACCTTAATCGTACTTTCTCTAAATTTTTCCTCCTCTAGGCCAAATATTCTTAATTTTTTTTCAACTAATACTAATTTGAGATGGCTTCTTGTCCCTTCACAATACTTCTCTGGACACTCTATCAGTGTTTTTCCTAAACTGTGGTTCCCCATATGGAAATACAATGTTTCAGAGATGTTCTGCCCAGGGCAAAGGATAAAGATGAAAGGGGGAAGGTATCATCTTACTACTAGGAGCATATCTCTTTTAATCCATCCCAGTTTTTCTTTAGCTTTTTGGCTGTCACATAACACTGCTGAGTCATGCTGAGCAGGTAGTCTACTAGATTCTTTTGAGATGAACTGTTTTCTAACCATACCTCTCCTAACCTATGCTTTTGAAGTTGATTTTTTGAATCCAAGCACAAGACTTTACATTTTTCTCTATTAAATTTCAATAAGGAAAAGGACTAGGAAATAATTATATAAACCAAAGGATCTTCATATTTCAGAGAATCTCAGACTTTTAGGGTTGAAAGAAACTTGAGATCTCATCTAATTGAACTTATGGCTCAATAGGAATTTTCTCTACAACATTTTTGACAAGTGGCCATTCAGGATGCACTTGAAGTAATGGGAAATTTCCAATCTCTGAAATAATCCAATCCCACATTTGGACAGCTCTAACTATTAAGAAGTTGTTCATTACATCAAACGGAAATCTGCCTCTCTAAAATTTACATCCTTTTCCCCTAATTCTGTCCTCTGGGTTCAAAGAAAATACTTCCAGAAATGAATAGCATGGAAGAAAAAGTGGATATTCAAGGAACTCATCAAGCAATTTAGATTTTAAAAAGGCATATGCAGATTATGGAAAGAAGAAAGCCAGGGACTTGAGGATGAGTGCAAAAGTGCTGCATGGTCCTGTAAGAATAATTGCAAGCATGATAAAATTGAGAATGAGCTCAGGCTGATGGGAAAAGCTAAGGACAAAAAAAGGGATATTCCATATCTATGCTGAGGAAAAGAGGATTTAAAAAGTTTTTATATTTCTCATTTTTATATCACCTTAATTTACAAATATATATATATCATTCTCCCCAGAGAATCATACTTTGAAACAAAGGATAGCAAATATGTGAGTATTCCAAAATATGATTGCAATGGCTAATATGAGGAACTCAGAGAAGCATGAATTAATGTAGGATAGAGTAAGTAGATGTACACAATAAGGTACATAATAAATACCCCCAAGTGAAAAACACACAACAAAACAAGGCTGAAAACTGTGCATAATAATGTCCAATTTTGGTCCTTGAAAAGAAAACAGAAAATGCACCTCCTTCCTCCATTGCAGAGGCTGGGAATTTGTAATACAGAAAATTGCTTCTGATGGTAAAACATAGTTTGTGATATGTATAGATTGTGTCTAATTCTTTTTCTTTGTTAAAAAGTAGGGTTCACTGTGGGGAGTAGTATGGAAAATGGGATAGGATCTCCAGTATAATTTGAAATCACTGAGATATAAAAACAAAAGATATAAAAATTATTGGGTTTTTTCTTCTTATCTCTTATGCCTATCATTTCTGTATAAGTTCATCCTTATTTATTTTAATGCTTATGATTATGAAGCTTGTTTTTCCCTAGTACTAACAACAAATTATGTCTGCTTTTCAAGACTAGTTTAGCCAAGTACAAAGAGATCCATCACCAGTAGCTGGGTCAGTTAGTGATGAATTCTTTCATCATAGCAACCCATGAAACAAAGAATATGGTCTTCAATGATCTCAGAGTATAGAAATGAAATTATTCTTAATATTAAAAAATAGGACAATTTATAGCTTTAGAGTTCCCATTTTTGACTTCTAGGAAATCTCCTATTATCAGTTAACTGGCTTTATTCATAATTAATCATTCAAAAAGCTTTTATTAAAAACCTACTATGTGCCAACCACCAACCAGTTAGTGAGGATACAAACACAAGAAATGAAACAAGACCTATTCTTTTTTTTTTAATAGTTTTTATTTACCAGATATATGCACGGGTAATTTTATAGTATTGACAATTGCCAAACCTTTTGTTGTAATTTTTCCCCTCACTTCTAATTTTGTCCCCCAGATGATAGGTTGACCAATACATGTTAACTATGTTAAAGTATAAGTATAAATTAAAGTATACATATAAAGTATATGTATACATGTCCAAACAGTTGTTTTGCTGCACAAAAAGAATCACTTTGAAACAGTGTACAATTAGCCTGTGAAGGAAATCAAAAGTGCAGGCGGACAAAAATAGAGGGATTGGGAATTCTAGTAGTGGTTCACACTCATTTCCCAGAGTTCTTTTGCTGGTTGTAGCTGGTTCAGTTCATTTCTGCTCTATTGGAACTGATTTGGTTCATCTCATTGTTGAAGAGGGCCACGTCCATCAGAATTGATCATCATATAGTATTGTTGTTGAAATATACAAGGATCTCCTGGTCCTGCTCATTTCACTCAGCATCAGCTCATGTCAGTCTCTCCAGACCTCTCTGAAGTCATCCTGCTGGTCATTTCTTACAGAACAATAATATTCCATAATATTCATATACCACAATTTATTCAGCCATTCTCCAATTGATGTGAATCCACTCAGTTTCCAGTTTCTGGCCACCACAAAGAGGCTGCCACACACATTCTTGTACATACAGGTCCCTTTCCCTTCTTCAAGATCTCTTTGGGATATAAGTCCAGTAGTAACACTGCTGGGTCAAAGGGTATACATTTAAAGATAACATTTTGGGCATAGTTCCAAATTGCTCTCTAGAATGGCTAGATGTATTCACAATTCCACCAACAATGTATCAGTGTCCCTGTTTTCCCATATCCCCTCCGACATTGAGAATTATCTTTCTAGCCAATTGTCATTCTAGCCAATCTGACAGGTGTGTAGTGGTATCTCAGAGTTGAACAAGACCTATTCTTAAGAAGTTTATATTACTTTTCTGTGACCAAGGTTTGAACACAGTAAATTATAAAAACAAAAATAAACAAAACAAAAAAAAACCCAACCTTGTTAAGTCTTCCTCTCTTAATAAGTACTTCAGCCAATCATTCCCCCCCACTAAAAAAAATCTTCTTTCCTAAAGTAAGTCATGTACAAGCCTGTTAGAATTAGTCAGATAAAATAAAAACAGTGTAAGAAAGAGTTTCAGATCATTCTCTTTGACCAATATGTCCACTGAATTTTCAATCTAACTGAAATCCAGGTCCACATGTACTTTGACTTTTGTGTCAACATGTTGATGCTTTGTTCTCAGCTCAGGGCCCAGCATCTCTGCTTCTATAGAACCTATCCAAGATCTTTTTTCCCCACCCCCAGTCTGAGTTATAGCCCTTCGATGCTAACCACAGTAAGGAGCAAGTAGAAAGCATGGAGAAACTAATTAACAACCACCTGATCCACTGGCCACTGTCTGTCCCTCTGGGCCACATAAAAAAGAATGGAAGGACAGACAACTGCTCTTTCTTGCTAGAAAAGGGAAAGGGACAAGGACTGAAGTATATGTTAACAAGCAAAACCTTAACTTGCCCCCAAATTACTTTCAATCTTTCTTCATTGCACTGGGCAAATCACCAGGCAGTGCTGCTTCCAACAGCTTGCTGACCTGGTTTCTTCCATGGAAACTTCTTACTCCTCAGAAAATGCACCCTCTATATAAGTCTCTGTGAGGATTGCCTGACTGAGATTTCTTTCCATTTTTTTTTTCTTTTGTAGCTTTTTTTTGCCCACATTCCTTATTATTTAGGAAGATGAATACAGGAGAGAGCATGGCTATCTTACTGTTGAATCTTTTCCCCACCCTCTATCAACTTGTAAGTTCACAAAGACAAAAAATGAAAATATGGTTAAATGGTAATTTATTTGAAAATATTCTGGAACTTTTAGTGAATTACAATCTCAATATTAATCAATAGTTTGATATGAATTTATTAAAAAAAGCTTCATTAAATCTCAGGACAGGGGAAGTAATAGCTCTGCTCTATAGTTTCTCGGTCTGATTGCCCTTGGTTATTGTTTTTAGTTTTGGTGCACATTTAGAGTTTTAATTGAATGCCTTGGAATAGTCTGCTAAAGGACACAGAGCATTTAGTTTGGAGAAAAAGGAGTCTTGGGGGAACATGATAACCTAGCTTTCTTCAAACACTTAAAAGTCTATCATGAGGAAGAGGAATTGGGTTTATTCTATTTGGCTTCCGAGGACAACACTGAGAGCTATTTGTAGATACTGCAAAGTTGCTTATTAATAATAATGATGTTGGGGAAAGGATTCTGGGAAGATGGTGGAGTAGATTAGAAACCTTTTAGCTCTCCAAATTTCCTCCATAAAAAAAGACAGAACATCACTTCAGAGCAGCAGAAATAAATAGGGGGTAAATAATTATCTCCCTAAGACAATTTGAGAGGACCTCAGAAAAGACCTGACCTCCAAGGATACAGTTCAGCTTGACTAAAATACAAACACCTCTAGGGTGACTCTACTGAACCAACAAACAAAAAATCCTAGAGCAGCTGGTGTGGAGAAGTCTCAGCCTTAGAAATTTTCATCTAATGGACAATGTCGGGGTTTGACTTCTGAGTGGGAGAATATTGAAGGACATTTCATTGTCAAGGGATGCCAACCATAACTGAGCTGACCATCTCAGGCTATAGCTTTGGGAGAAGGAGATAGCACACATCTGGTGAGTTCAATATAAAGGGTGGGGACCCAATTAACTGTGACCCTATATTTGAGATTGTAATTCACCAAAAGTTCCAAAAGATTTTCAAACAAACCACTGTTTACCATAATTCTGTTTTGTTTTGTTTTGTTTTACTTTGTGAATTTGCAAGTTGTGAGGGTATGGGGTTGGGAGGGGGGAGGAATATTCGCCAGTAAGATATCCTTCTTTTCTCCTGTGTACATATCCCTAAACAGTAAGGAATATGACAAAAAGAGCTTTCTCCTGAATTTGCAGTGGAGCAAGGGACACAGAGGATAGCTAGAGCTTGCAGCCACTAGAAAGATCACAGAGAGCAATATCATTTGTGAATCAGTGTGGCTGGAGGTCCCCTATCTGTGGCTTAGGAGTCAGAGAAAAACATAAATTCAACTGTTAAAATTGCTATTTTTGATATGGAATTAAGATAATGAAAATAAGAAATAAACTAATGAATTTAAATGAAATAAACTAATCTTAAATCTAAATAATCTTACATACACAAATAATATTAAAGGTATATTTGCCTGTAAGTAGAAACAGTACTTTACAAATAAAACCATTTTAATACAGCAGAATCAAGAAGGGGGAGAGAAATGAACATAATGACTCAATTAGGATAAAAGAAAAAAAAACAACTAAAAAACCCCCTTAAAATTGTCTAATGATAAAGGTCAAGCTTGGGGAGAGAGGGAGAGAATGATGGAAAGAAAGAGGAAAGGGAGGCAGGAAGGAGAAAGGAAAAAAGAAAGGAAAAGAGGGGAAAAGGTAGAACATATCTTTTTCTTCTATGCAAAGATGGAAAGGAAAGACAATGCTGAATCACAAGACAGACCTCAGAAAATAAGAGTAAGAAGGAACTAAGGCTTGGAGCATCATCCCAATACCTTGGAACTACAAAGTGATTATACTAGTAGCTTCTAAAAACAACAACAGAAAGAAAGAAAGAAAGAAAGAAAGAAAGAAAGAAAGAAAGAAAGAAAGAAAGAAAGAAAGAAAGAAAGAAAGAAAGAAAGAAAGAAAGAAAGAAAGAAAGAAAGAAAGAAAGAAAGAAAAAGAAAGAAAGAAAGAAAGAAAGAAAGAAAGAAAGAAAGAAAGAAAGAAAGAAAGAAAGAAAAAGAAAGAAAGAAAGAAAGAAAGAAAGAAAGAAAGAAAGAAAGAAAGAAAGAAAGAAAGAAAGAAAGAAAGAAAGAAAGAAAGAAAGAAAGAAAGAAAGAAAGAAAGAAAGAAAAGTGAATAAGCAAAGGAGAAAGAACCCAACCATAGATAGCTATTGCAGAGGTACAGAAGTTTGGATTCCTATTCAGAGGAAAATGGTGGAGCTTTAAAAAGCCACTTTCTTTTTCATTGAGAAATGTCAAATTGTCCCAAGGAGAAAAGGAGTTCTTGGGAGAATTTATAAGGTACTTTAAAAATCAAATAAGAGAGATCAAGGAAAATTAGAAAAAAATTAAGATCAATCCAAGAAAATCAAGAGAATTATGATGAAAAGAAAACCAATCAACTGGAAATAGAGAATCAAAAACTTCAGGAAGAAAATAATTCTTTGCAAACTAGAATTGGGCAACATTCTAAAATGCCAAGAAATCACAAAACAAAATTAAAAGAATGGGAAAAAAGAAGAGAAAGTGAAATATCTCATCTGAAAAACAATTGATCTGGAGAACAAAATGAAAAGAAATAATTTAGGAATAGTTTAACTACTTGAAAATTACAATCAAAAAAGGGAATCTTGATATATTATAAGAAATTTATCAAGGAGAATTGCCCTGAAGTTCTAGAACAAAAAGTCAAAGCAGAGATAGGAAAAAATCCATTGATCATCACCTGAAAAAGATCCCAGGAGGAAAAGTTACAGGAATGTTATAGCCCAGTTTCAAAATTCCCAGGTTAAGGAGAAAACATTAAAAGTAACAAGAAAAATCTTCCACAATTTAAATATCTTGAAGCCACAATAATGATTACACAAGACCCACCAGCTACTATGCTTCAAGGTCTGTAAGTCTTTGAAAACTATATTTTGTAGAGCAAAGAAGCTGGAGTTAATACCAATGGTAGCTTACTCAGCAATGTTAAGTATAATTCTGAATGGAAAAAATGGATATTTAATGAACTCAGGGACTTTCAGGCCTCTGGAACAAAACTTCCATAACTTAAGGGGAAGTTTGACATATAACATTCAAGAGAAATATGAAGTAAAAACTAATTATAAGGGACTCAATAAGGTCAAATTGTTTACTTCATACATGTAAAAATATTAGTAGTACTCTTATGATTGTTTGGGTAGTTTGAAAGAAAGGTGTGGGCTGAGCTGGGAATGATGGAATGAGTCTAAAAAATAAAAACTACGTAGGAAAAGAACAAAAATCTATAAATGAGACAAAAGAAAAAACTGATACAGAAGTTAGTATGGAGGAGGATAGGTAGTGCTGAAATCATTGAAAATGAATTAAAGTGGGAATGGCATACATATCTAGAAAGATATAAAAGTCTTATAACTTCAGAAAGAAATGAGGGCAAGGGGATAGGGTGAAGGGAGAAGTTATCTTGTGAGGGACTCTTGGATATGTAGTTTAAGAAAAGGAGAGTACAGTAGTGGGTAGAAGTAAAGCATAGGAGTTAAAGGGGATAGGATAAATATACTGAATAAGGAAAAATAAGAAGGAAAATATATAACCAATAATTGTAGCTTAGAATGTGAATGGGACAAATTTACCCATAGAATGGAAATGAATAGCAGATTAAAAATCTGAATTCAATAACATTACTTTTAGGATGCATTATAAAAATGAGAGACATATACAAAAAATAAAATAAAGGTCAGGTATAAAATTTAGTATGTAAAAAACCTAGGAATAGTAAACATGATCTCATATAAAATTAATATTAAAATGGATTTAATGAAAAATAAAGGAACTATACTGTGACAACAATATTATTCAATATTGTTTTGGACCATTTAAAATATCTAGGCAATATAAAATACATGAGCATATATCCACCAAAAGATACCTATATGAATATAAACATAAAATACTTTTAATAAATTCATCTAAATAATTCAAGTAATATTTATTGTTCATGAATCAGTAATGTCAATAAATTTTTAAATGATAATTTTCCCTAACTAATCTATTTATTCAATGTCATCCTAAATGAATTACTAAAAAAATTACTGAGTTAGAAAAAATAATAAAAAAGTTCATTTGGAAGAAAAAAAATTCAGGAACTTCAAAGAAACTAAGGGGAAAAGATGTAAAGGAAGTAGATTTAGCAGTACCAGATTTTAAATCATATTATAAGGGGACAGCATTGTGGAAGTCTAAAATGGACAATTTCAATTGGGGGAAACTTTCATAAACAATCTCTCAAATAGGATGTGGTTGGAATATTGCTGTGATGTAGGAAATGATGAGCTGGTTGGAACATGGAAAGTCTTGGAGTTATGTGGGAAGATGTCTTCAGAGAAACAGATGATAAGAAGGAAACAAGCATAGTATGGTCTTATATATATATATATATATATGTATGTACAAATATATGCATATATGTGTATGTATATCATTCTCTCTGTGTGTACTCCCCACTTAATTATGCTTCCTTTAAGGTGGAAACTTAAGGAGGGAAGGGAAAGAAATAAACAATACACTGAAGAAAACAAAAGAAAACCAACAAAGAAGCAAAAACAAAACAAAACAAAAAAAAAACTCCCCAAAACTGGGCAGCTTTGAAAACAATGTATATTGTTTATTATATAGGTTTTCTTGAAAGGGAAATTTATTGTTTTATGTTGAATCATTTCTTATGGTCTTCTGTGTCTGTGGCGATGTCTTTTTTTTTTTTCTTTTCTCATTTTGTATATAAGTTTAAAAAATAATTTACAAAAAAAAAGAAAATAGAATAATGATGTTAATAGATAGAATTTATATATTAAGGTCACAAAATGCTTCACAAATATCATATCATTTAATCCTCAAAACTACCCTAAAAGGTAGGATTATTATTAAACCATTCTACATATAAGGAGACAAAGATTAGGTTCTTGTCCAGGGATACACAGCTAGTAGGTTCAAAAGTCAGATTTCAACCCATGTGTTCTGGACTCCAGATCCAGTGATTTCTCTGCTACACTGCCTACCTTCTTACTTTAAGGAAATATTTGTGAAATGGAAAACTCACCAAAGAGACTTAATCTTTATGAGCACATCAGTGTGTTTTGCCTAATGTAATTCTCCCAAGTAGACTTGGGAACATACATGAGTATGACTGTTTTCTCTCCATTTACTGTGTAACAAATAGAGCCTTTTGATTGGCTGCTGAGACAAAACTGAGTGTGTAGAGAAAAGGTATTAATCAGCCAAATCCCTTTTGAAGACAAAATTCTATATGTCTCCAGTCTGGGGATCCCCCTCCGCAACTAGTTATCATATGGATTCCAAGATGTATTTGTCTTAAATATGATCCCATTGTTTGAGACAGTGATCTCTTGAGCTTCAAAAGATTAGAGGACCAGAGGTACATGAACAGAAGTCCATACTAAAGTTTGCCAGAACCCAAGCCCATTGTGCTAGGGTAGCCCTGAGGCTGCAGTATCCAGCTCAGAAAAGATTGTAGGCAGTATCAAGATACCATATTCTAGGGGCTGCTAGAGAGCTTAGTGAATAGAGCACCAACCCTGAAGTCAGGAGGACCTGAGTTCAAATATAACTTTAGACACTTAGCACTTACTAGCTGTGTGATCCTGGGCAAGTCACAACTCCAATTGCCTTGGGGGTAGGGGGAGAGAAGAAATATCATGTCCTTCTAACAGGAGAGTGATTCATCTATCAGTCACGCTTCATTTGGAATTGAATTTGAAGGGGAGAATATTTAGTAGTAAATGTTTTAAGTCTGAGCCTTCTCTATCCAGTGATCAAGATAGTATATAGAAAGTTGTATCCCTACTTCAGAAGGTTGCATCTGTTCTTCTTCTCTTGATATATCTTCTCAGTAAATGTTTGTGAAAGCTAATTTGTTAATTGCTTAAATTCCACTGGGTCAATCACTAATATTGGGAGATACTAAGTACAACTGATGATTGATATTAGGGAGAGCATATTAGAATAAATGATTCAGCCAATGAAATTAGAGAAAACTTCTTAGCCATTTAGAATTACCACTAGAACTTTAGGGAGAAATATCACTAGCCTTGCTTTGGGGAACCCAGCATGTCAGTATGTGACAATTGGAATAAGGATTTCAGACACTATAAGAGTTTCATATTAATGATTAGAGATATTTAAAAGTGGAATGGACTTTCTCAGGAGATGATGGGTTCCTTACTGAAGATTTGCAGCAAAGACTAGAAGATAAAGTATCATATATGTTCAATGTTTTATTGTTGCGATTTTCAGGTGGAACATGCAGACAAAAATATAATTTTTCTATGGGGCTATATTTGTGATAGTGAATGAGTAGAAATGACATTTGGGAATTATTAAAACTGTATTTCAATCATCCATATTCAATTCAGAGATACCATAGAATAATGGATAGGGTATTGTGGTTGGGCTCAGGAAGATCTAAATTTAAATTCATCTTCTGACACTATTTAGCACTGGTGTGATTCTGGCAACTCAGTCTGTTTAATGTAGGCAAATTAGTTGGTTTTTTCTCATGTCATAGAAAGGTTACTGTTATGGTAGAAACTAGGCATGGACCCACATTTAACACCACATACTAAGAGAAGATCAAAATGGGTCCAAGATTTAGGCATAAAGAACGAAATCATAAATAAATTAGAGGAACATAGGATAGTTTACCTCTCAGACTTGTGGAGGAGGAAGGAATTTGTGTCCAAGGGAGAACTAGAGACCATTATTGATCACAAAATAGAAAATTTTTATTACACCAAATTAAAAAGTTTCTGCACAAACAAAACTAATGCAAACAAGATTAGAAGGGAAGTAACAAATTGGGAAAACATTTTTACAGTTAAAGGTTCTGATAAAGGCCTCAACTCTAAAATATACAGAGAATTGACTTTAATTTATAAGAAATCAAGCCATTCTCCAATTGATAAATGGTCAAAGGATACAAACAGACAATTTTCAGATGATGAAATGAAAACTATTTCCACTCATATGAAAGAGTGTTCCAAATCACTATTGATCAAAGAAATGCAAATTAAGACAACTCTGAAATACCACTACACACCTGTCAGATTGGCTAAGATGACAGGAACAAATAACGATGAATGTTGGAGGGGCTGTGGGAAAACTGGGACACTAATACATTGTTGGTGGAGTTGTGAAAGAATACAACTATTCTGGAGAGCGATCTGGAATTATGCCCAAAAAGTTATCAAACTGTGCATGCCCTTTGACCCAGTAGTGCTACTACTGGGCTTATATCCCATGGAAGTACTAAAGAAGGGAAAGGGACCTGTATGTGCCAAAATGTTTGTGGCAGCCCTTTTTGTAGTGGCTAGAAACTGGAAGTTGAATGGATGTCCATCAATTGGAGAATGGTTGGGTAAATTATGGTATATGAAGGTTATGGAATATTATTGCTCTGTAAGAAATGACCAGCAAGAGGAATACAGAGAGACTTGGAGAGACTTACATCAACTGATGCTGAGTGAAATGAGCAGAACCAGGAGATCATTATACACTTGAACAATGATACTGTATGAGGATGTATTCTGATGGAAGTGGATATCTTCAACAGAGAGAAGAGCTAATCCAATTCCAATTGATCAATGATGGACAGAATCTGCTACATCCAGAAAAGGAATACTGGGGAATGAGTGTGAACTATTGCACTTTTGTTTTTCTTCCCAGATTATTTTTATCTTCCAAATACAATTCTTCCTTTGCAACAACAACAACAACAAAATTCGGTTCTGCACTTGTATATTGTACCTAGGATATACTACAAGATATTTAATATGTATGGGAATGCCTGCCATCTAGGGGAGGGGGTAGAGGGAAGGGGGGGAAAATTCGTAACAGAAGGGAGTACAAGGGATAATGTTGTAAAAAAAATTACCTATGCATATGTACTGTCAAAAAAAGTTATAGTTATAAAAATTAATAAAAAAAAAAAGAAAGGATACCATTTACCTTGGAGGAATTCCCAAACATAGGGAATTCTCAGAGATTAAGAGAGTTTCTTAATCCCTGATAAAATAGCAAATCATTTAAGTATTAATAAATTTTGATCGATATTTGTTAAGCATCTATTCTATGAATACATCTTTCTGATATGATAAGGCTAGATCAGATGGTTATTGATGTCCCTCTCAGTTATCAAATTTTGTCATTTTCAGTCTATTTAATATCTAGCTTCCATTAATGGGGTGCACCAGTGAGTGCATGGTGCTATCATCAATGTCTAGTTCCTGAATCTGAGCCCTGCTGGTCTTACTCTTCCAAGAATAGGTGACCATGTCCACACAGAATCACTCACATTCATAGGATTCAGAGCTAGAAAGAACCATTTATGCTAATTCAATCACTCATTTTACAAACAAGAAAATTAGAGAGGTTAATCCAAAAGTATTCATGTACTAAGTAACTGAAGAATTCAAACTCAAATCCATAATTGCTTATCCAACACCATTTCTGGCATTCAGACCAGGACACCAATTGTTTTTCTTACTATAAAAGACAGATTGGTCTCACTATCATTAAATCTCTTCATCTCCAAGCTATACATGATGTTCTTCACCTAGGCAAGCTACCTGTCAAGCAGGAACCTGATCACAAGAGGGGTCAGAGTAAAAAAGATGGGGGATAGGAAAAGAATGGAGATGGTACAGTTCAAATCCATTCCTACTGATAGGGGAAAGAAAAAACCAAACAACTGAAAGTATATGGTCTACTAATGAGAGTTCAGGAATGAGGGAAATTGCTCAGAGGCTCATCCAGCTAATATAGTATGAGAAGAAAATTCAAACTCAAGTTTTCCTGACTCCAAGTTCAACACTCTAACCATTACACCACCTGGCTTCTACCAAAATATAATATTATCCATATTTTGTATTTTTGTTAAATGTTTCCCAATTACATTTTAATTTGGTATGGACTAAGTATCTGACACCCCTGCTTCATACCAATGAAATCACAGATCCATTCCTTTTCCTTTATCTCCTGTTTACCCCCTGAAAAAAAAAGGAAGACATAACAATCCCTGTAGAAACTCCTGTCTCTGTCCTGTAACCTTCCTTTCCCATTCATTCCCAAGAAATAGTTAGATTAAACATAAGAGGAAATGCTTCCTCCCAGTCCCATCTCTTAGATTCTGATTCTACAAATTTTCCTCTGATCCTTTGAAAGAAAAAAAAAAAAAAAGCCCCAGGTCTGAGATAGCTTCAATAACCTAATATACAAGTGTAGTGAGTACTTGAGGTCTGAAGGTCAACAGGACTCTGATTAGACCTGCGGGGATGGGGTTCCCACCTCCATTTCCCATGGTTGGTTTTTTATGATTAGGATGCAGTCTATTGCCCAAGAGAAAACTCATTTCTGCTGCTGTTTGGTTTTTATTTTTTCCCTGCCTGTGCCTGCATGTATATTTTTATTACACTACGAAAGATCTTTTATTCGGTTCTGTTATCATTCTGGCAGTAGCACCCAGATCTAGGCTGCTAATTATGTGCAAAAAACCAACAAAATATAACAAAAAGCACAAGACTAGGATTCATAAGACCTAGATCAGAGGTCTTAATTCTGGCACTGATAAACCGTATGATCTTTGGTAAATCCCATACTTTCAGAGCTTGATTTTCTTCGTCACTAAAATGAATGGGTAAAACAAATTGATTACTTCTGCCTCTAATAAGTTTGCTTGCTTTTTGTAATGGTATTCCTGATTTCTTTGGTGTAGAGAGTTCCCACCAAATTAGATTTTATCTGCTCTGAAACTGATAACCCTAGTTCCCAACATGGGGTACATGTAATTAATTCCTGGGACTATAAGGAATTTATCCAAAGAGTATGGGAAATTATTTGGTAAATAACTATACTATTAGCTAACATTTATGGATATTTGCAAAGAACTTTACATGTGTTATCTCATTTGGTCCTCACAAAATCCCTCAGAATATTATCATTATCATAACCCATTTTTGATAAACTGAGGCTGAGGTAGTATTAATGGCTAGTAAATGTCTGAAGCTGCATTTGAATTGAAGTCTTCCTGATTCTAAAGCTGGTAGTCTCTTGATTGCACCAGATGTTTTGGTAGTTATTATAAATCTATTCTGTGAAATACTAGTTGATTGAAATGTTGTGAAACATTTCATAAAAACTTATCTCTGAAAATGAGAGATAGGTGGCAATGTAGAGAGAGTACCAGAATTAAAGCCTGAGATAAATCTGTCTTCAGGTAGATCCTTACTATCTTAATGACTATGGACAGGTCACATAACCTATTTTTACCTCAATTTCTTCATCTATTGAATAATATTTTTCAAATAAAATATTTCCTCCATGCAGTGGACTTTATGGATGGAAAATGCTACACTGAGACTTGAGACCTCCAGATCAAGGAGGACCAGAAGAGAGATGGGGGTGGGGAGAAGGTAGAAAAGGGAAGGATAATGTAGCTCAGAATTTATTTTCTGAGTGGATTGTTCTGCTTAGTTTATTTTTATGTCGATTTGCTAGACAGGTAGTAAATGTGGAGCCCACCTTTCACTCATTCTGTGGTTAAATAGTAAACAGACCAAAAAAAGGCATTCATTTTAGGCTAGGATGAGACTTGCATGTTCAATGAATGGTGAGGTAGATGACCTTGGTAATTCCTGGGATCCTATTGGGGGCATACAACATTTATAACCGTGTAAAGTAACTGTGTAAAGAGTAGCTTAAGTGTATAAAAGAGGGACAAACATGAGAGTTACACGAGGCTCCTCAGCTTCATGGAAGAAATAGCATTTGAATTGGGTTTAGATTTTTAAAAATTATAATCTACATTAAAGCTTTTTAAACTGGAGGTCACAACCCCACATAGGGTCACATAACTGAATGTGGGGTTATGAAAAACCTGGCAAAAGTAAAAGATATCAAATATTCCCCCAAGATGTAATTTTTAATGTAAAAATAAACATGATATTCGTCTCATTAGCATGTGAATTTGATTTTGTCTTTAATAAATGGTAAAAAATGTATGATACCAAAGAATTGTTTTAAAATAAATTTCTTTATGATTTATTACTAGTAAATGTTTGGTTTGTATAGCTATCTTATATACCTAGGGTCACATACAAATTTCTCAGGTGAAAATGGAGTATGAATGGAAAAAGTTTAAGATGCCCTGATTTAAATTATAAACTCCTTGAGAATGGGGATAGTTTTACTTTTATCTTTCTATCCTGAACCCCTAGCACAGTGACTGGCACATGGGAGATGTTAATGGGGACATGTTGATTGTTTGAAGATAAGCCACCAAGAATTTCTCATAACATTTTCCTCTAGTGTATATAACTCTGATGGGAACTATATCTGCAGAGTTCTGAAATTGTCTTTTGTTAGTATTTCTAATTTATCCTTTTTCAGATCCCAATTTCTTGCTTACTTATTTTAAATCCAAAGAACTTTAGTGGGATGGGGATGGGAAAGAGTGTCTTTCCCTCTTCCATTTTGCTGTCTCCAGGCACTTTTTCAAAGTACTAAGGAAGTTTGATTCATGATTCATGGAAAAAATCTAGCTAGAATAGTCTTCTTTGATATGTAGAGATATGTCTAATTCTTTCAACCAATCCTAATTCCATCTAACACTTCAAATTAATTCACTCTTCAAATATAATTTGACTGACTCAAAACATAGTTTGAGTGTCTAAGAAATACTGGAACATAGTTGATATTTGATTGATTTTGTAACTTGTAATAAAAGGAGCTTGATAAAGGTATCAAGGAATAGAGCATCTTCTCTTTACATTAATTGCAGCTGAGAGGTATACAATAATCCTGTGTCAATAGGTTGCACATAGTTTAGAGACAGAGGTACTCTGAATGCCAGAATCGGGAGTTTGTCATTGGTAGGCCGCCAAAAGTTTTTGAATAGCAGGATGACATAATTATAGCAATATACTTATGAGCAATGAACAGTATTGGGTAGAGGACATAGAATGAGGATTTCTTACACCATCCCAGAACTCCTCATACTTCACTTACTTTCAGCATGCAAATTCTTAGATAGAGTCCCCATTCAGAGCAGAGTTTAGTCACAGAATAGGCAAGTTGCCAGAAATCTAATAATAAAAGTTTTTATTTGAATTGCAATAATAAAACATAGTTAATAGGAAAATCTAAGTAACAAAAAGTGTTTTAACTCTCTCCTAAATCAATAGAAATCTATTTTCTCCAGCAGATTCACATCTTAGTAAAAAAAAAAAAATGAAAACAAAATTTGAGGCAATGGAGATAAAGTTGCTTTGTATTACTGCTGAAACATCTTCACAGGCTCTTCCTTGCCTCCTCAACTATCATAATAAGGATAGTTAGCATTTATATATAACTTTAAGATTTGCAAAAGGCTTTCCAAATATTATTTTATTTTATCTTTACAACAACTTTGAACAGGAGGTGGTAAAATCCCCATTTTATGGATGAGGAAACTGTGGAAGAAAAGGGTCAATTGGCATACCAAATATTGCCCAGCTAATAAATTTTGAGTCTAGATTTGAAATCAAGACAGAAATTATGTCTAGTTGCTCCTTTTTGGGGTGAGTCTCCTCTCCTATCATTCACCACTTCAAAACTCTTTTAAGACTATACCCAAGTGGACTCATTCAACCTTCAACTGGAGTTGCAAAAGAGTGTTTTATCAGCTCTTCCAGAGAGGGATGAATGATCTCTGAAGATCCACAGAGGATACTGTTCTAGGTAGGGATAAAAAAGGGCAGATAGCAAGATATTCAACTAGTTCCTGGTTTCTTTGGGGTTGCCTGAATGGAATATGAAGCCTAGTAGCTCAAAAGTGAATCCTTGGCAAGAAAATGAATATTTTTCTGTGAATTTTTCTTTTTGGTAAATTCAGATTTTTATATAATAGGCTTTCTTATATGCATATATAGTGTATATACACATGTACACAGAGGTGTCTATATATATACACATATATAAATATGTATATATATATATGCACACACACACACATGTGCATGTATATTTTTTATAGTAGAACCAAATGGGCCTAAGCTTTCAAAATGTCATAACATCTTAGTATTTGGATCTGAAAAGAAACTTAGGGATTACCTAGTTCATTCCCCTCTCATATTACAGACAAGGAAACTTGTGAAATGATTTGTCCAAGATCACACAGGTGGGATTCAATGAGTTCATCATTAGCTTTAGCACTAATTAGTCATGTGATCCTGAGCAAAACAACTCCTCTCTCTAGACTTGTTTCCTCATCTTTAAAATGAAATTATTGTTCAGTTATTTCAGTAATGTCTGATTCATCATGACTTCATTTAGGGTTTTCTTGGCATAGATACTGGGAGGTTTTGCCATTTCCTTCTCTAACTTGTTTTACAGATGAGGAAACTGAGGCAAACAAGGTAGATTGACTTGCCCAGTGTCACCCAGTTAGTAAGTGTCTAAAGGCAGATTTGAACTCAGGAAGATGAATCTTCCTAACTCTAGGTTCAGCAGTCTATCCATTAAACTACCTTTATTCTACTAAGGGAGTTTAAATAGCTTGGTTGGACTATGAATGAAAAGGTCAGGGAAAGGAAGTTAAAGTGTTAAGTACCACTAATTGAAGATAAATGAAAGTCATTTGACATTATGATCTCATAAATATTTTATCACTAGAAAATAGGTTTGATTTACAAAAATATTGGTGGCATGCAACTTTTTTGGTACACAATTATATAATGTCTTTCTGTCATTCAATATCCTGTAGATTAAAGTTGTTCCCCTAATATTTCTCATTCTATATTTTTGTGTGTGCCCAACAGCCATGGCAAGTACAGAGACTTATTCTACAGTGTCACCGAACATGGGAACCTGCATTTTTTAAGTTTTGTTTTGTTTTGTTCTTTTAAAGCAGGCTACAGATATCAGACTTGAGTAGACAAATCCTGTCAAAACATTGAGAATTTTGCCATATCATACAATCATGATAATAAACTACAATTGATACAGCAATTTAAGTTTTTAAAATCACTTTAGACACATATTACTGAAGGCTGACAACAAGCCTATGAGATAGACCCCACAGATATTTTTATTCCTAGTTAATAGATGAGAAAATTGAGATTATGAGAAATAAAACGACTTGCTAAATTCATTACCTCCACAGTATAGGAAATGAGGTTTGAACCTAGGTTTTCCTTTCTCCAAAAAAATAATACCTATTTGGATTATAGACTTGGAAATTAAATTTAAAGGAACTGTATTGCCAAATTATGTCTAAAAATATAGGAACTACAGCCTTTTGATCAGTGTTGGAATGAATTTTTTTAAAAGCCCATAAGAATATAGTGGTACCTCAGTACTCATTGTTAATTGGTTCCAGAATGCACATGAGCAGCAAAAAGCACAACTATTAAATATTTCCCATAAGGAATATATCTCCAGTCCACAGTCTAATCAGCCCTCCCCAACCAATTCCCCAAAGGGGCAAGTGGGGCTTCCAGTTATGGAGAAACAAATCAGACCAGACTAGACTAGACCAGCTGAGCTCCTCCCTTCTTAACCCAACTCATTTTTTGAGAAAAACCATGACCTTTACTTTCCCCCCCACTTCACATTGTCCAAGCTTCCTTATGGGGGTGAAGGTGGGAAGAGAAGGGCCTTGGATGTGTGCAAATGGTCCTGCCTGCAGGAACTTCCCCTTTTACTTCACTTGGCATCTTGGGTTCCAGCCTAACAGTCCTGTGCACTGACACCATGGGTGAGGAGGAGCTTTCCATGGCTTGGTCAACCTCACAAACCTACTGCTCAACCAAAACAATGACCAAGTGTGATGAGTAACAAGCAAGAGTCAAGTGCTGAAGCATTTTTTTCTTGTTGAAATACATCAAATACTGAATTTGACAAGTTTCCAAGCATATAAGAGCCACTTCATATTTGTTTGATGTCTTGCAAACCTAATTTTAAAAGCATTAAAATTAAGAAGGTGAGAGAAATAAGTAACCACCCAGGCAAGCTAGATATCACAGAAATTAGCCATAACTGAATTAGAAGAATTGAATTTGAGACACAAAGAATTCAGTGGAAAAAAATATAAAAAATACAAATGTCCTAAATTAAAGCCGAATACACAAATTCTTTAAATTTGGTAAAAAGCAAGAAGAACTAGGCATCCTAATTCAAGGAAGGATTCCATAGGTATCAGTGAAACTTGGTAGTAAGAAGTCTATGACTGGGATATCAATTCAGATGACCTTACTTTTTTCAAAAGAAAAAAGTAGATTTTTTTTAAAAGAAAAGGAGAATATATATTCATATGAAGAGGTCCAATGCCCTCTAGGAGAGGAAGGAGGGGATAATTTGGAATAGAAGGCTTTGCAAAGGTCAATGTTGAAAAATTACCCATGCATATGTTTTGTAAATAAAAAGCTTTAATTTAAAAAGAGAAAAAAGAAATAAAATGATTATAGCATTTAGACAAGCTGGTTTAAAAGTAAAAAATAAAAATAAAGGTAAAACCATGGGCTTTGAATTAAGTATAGAAAAAATTTTAATCAATTTAGATGTCTTTGAAAATTATCGGTGAACTCAAGAGTGTTGCACAGAAAGTATCTTTTGGATTGGCTGGTCATGCCTTGTGGGCTGTCTATAAATGGCAAGCCATTTTGGATCCTAGGTCTTTGAATATTTAACAGTAGAGAGAAGAGTCAATTCTGTGAGAAGGGAGTGTTTATGGAGGGAAGAGATGAATTGACCTTAGCCACAGCCTCAGCCTCACTCTTTTAACCCTTATCACTTCTAATGTGGACTATTCGAATAGCATCATAATTGATTGCCCTACTTCCCAGATCTCCCCTTTAATTCCTCCTCTTCACTCTAGCAAAGTTGATATTCCCAACAGAGATGAAAATCACACGCCAGTCAAATTTACTTTGATTCCCGGAGGAATTCTAGAATGGACTATTAAAAAGTCAATAAAGATCTGGAGAATGAAGCAATGACTATAAAGAGCCATCAGGACTTCATCAAGAACAAGTCACACCAGACCAAGAGCTTTTTTGACAGATTTGCTATACTACTAGATCAGAGGAATTCTGTAAGCATGATTTACCCTTATTTTAGTAAAGTATTTGATAATGTACTTCTTATTATTCCTGTGGAAATGATGGAGAGATGTGGGCAAGATAATTTCAGAACTGAGGGAGTGGGCAGATTCAAGAAGTCATTAACAACTTCTTAATAAACACATTAATTATGTAATATCTAGTTTGGGTTGGCAAAAGGTCTCCAATGAAGGATCCCTGAGACTTTTCCCTCATCTAGTACCATTTAACATAGTTGGCAATAACTTGGGTAAAGACATAAATAGTTTACTTATCAGGTTTGCAGATGACAGAAAGTTAGAAATGACCGCTAAAACATGGAACGAAAGAATCAAGATTCCAAATTTACTTAATATATTAAGATGAAATTCATTAGGGATGAATTTACTTTCAGGGTTCCAAAAAATCAACTTCACAAATGTAGATGGTAGAAATATAGTTAGACAAAATATATATATATATATATTTTAGTGGACTGAAAAATTCAAAATAGAATGATATTAGAAGTAAAAAAAAAAAAGTTAGTGTAATCTTGGGCCATGTAGAGCAAAGGAACATTCAGGAATAAAGAAGTGCTAGAACTTCTGTTCACTCTCTTGGTATTGTGGGCCAGCAAATTAATGACCCACAATTGAGTTAACTCCCTCAATCCTATAGAGAGACAATGTCTGATATAAGGCAAAACTTTATGGAACAAATCTGGGATGGTTTGGGTTAATTTGAGCTCCAGATGGATTGATTTGGGATCCAGTGGTGGTTTTGTAGGCAGGGAAAATATAAAAACAATTTTAGGGTATTGCTAAAGAGCTCCTGAGGCTCCAGGGAAATATTTGCTAACTGCATTTAGCTTCCTTGCTGTCAGATTTTATCTGCTTTTACTTTCCTGGGCTGATTTTTGACCACCTTGTGAATTGCCTTTTACCTGGAGGTTGTTGGATGTTTTTATTAAAGAGAATGTTTGATCTTGATTTGAGGAAGGCATAGTAAGTGACAAGTATTATGGACGTGCAACAGCATCTTTCCAGTCCTGCAGGCTCACGAGGTAGGAGTCATCCTGGAGTCCTTATTCTCTCTCATCCCTCCATATCCAAGTTTATGCCAAGGACTGTTGATTTTTGCCTTTACAACATCCCTCCGATATGCCCCCTTCTCTCTTTCTGTCACTGCCACCACTCTATTGCAGGTTCTCATCACCGCCATTTGCATTAATGCAATTGCCTGCTGGTGGGTCTGCCTGCCTTAAAGTTCTTTCTCCATTCAGCTACTAAAGTGATTTTCCTAAAATGCAGATTCAATCATGTCATCTCCTTACTCAATAAACCCAAGAATTTCTCTGTTGCCTCCAGGAACAAATGCAAAATACTCTGGTTAGCACTCTAAGCCCTACATTACCTACTCTACTCCTACCTTTCCAGTCTTATATTTTACTCCCTGACATCTACTCTGATCCTGTGACAAGGCTTCCTGCCTGTTCCAGGAACAAGATACTCCATCTTTCAGCTTGGAGCATTTCACTGACTATCCCCATACCTAGAATACTTTCTTCCCTCATCTCCATCTACTAGCATTACTAGCTTCCTTTAAGCCCTAATTAAAACCCTCCCTTCTACAGGAAGTCTTCCCAAGCTCCTCTTAATTTAAGTATCTTCCCTCTGTTAATTATTTTCTATTTATGCTGCAAATAGTTTGCTTTCTATATTTGTGTTTGTATGTTGTCTCCTCCATTAAATTATAGTCTTTGAGGGCAGTGGTTTTCTTCTGTCTCTTTTTGTGCTTAGCTCCAATGCTTAGCATGGCTGTATAGTAGAAACTTAATAAATACTGATTGATTGACTGGGGCCAGCAAATATCTATTGCGAGCCCACAGCTCTTTTTTAGATTCAAACATAAATCTGGAGCTAGGAAAGCCCAAAAGGTTAGTGATCAGACCATGCCCCACATTAAGTCTGTTTAAAGTTTGCAGCTCCTTTCCCTGAGCCACCTTGAAGCCATCTTTAAAGAATGCAGTACTTAATACCCAGAGAATGTTGTGGTAGGAATCCAGCTTAGATATGATGGAACCACGCGTTCAAAATAACTGTTCCATCAGAAGTGCATAGAGCCCAGCCTCTACACAAAGTCCCAATCTAGGAAAGAGAGGGAGGTAAGGGAAAAATGTCTCCAAAACATTTACAAGTCAAAACTCAAAAAATTGCAGCTTAGCCACAAAATCAAGTAGGACTCCCAGAAGAAATGAAACAAGAGCATTTTTTAAAAAGTCTTCACATGTTATCTTAAAGAAATGAGAGGTATAGAGGAAAGAATTGAAAAAGAAATGTGAGTAATGGAAGAAAATGTGGGGAAAAATTAATAGTTTAACACAATGATATAAAAGTCTCCCAACGTAAGAGATTGCTTGAAAATTAAAATAGATAAAAAAGAAGTTTAAAACTCCATGAGAAAACAAGAAATATTAAAACCAAATCAAAAATTTTATTAACAAAATAAGAGATAAAGTATTTAATATAAAAAACTGACCTGGAAAAAAAATCAAGAATATTTACAAATTATTTGTATTCCTTGCAAGCCATCTCCACTTCCCACATCATATTTCAAAAAACTCATAAGAGAAAACCATTGACATATTAGAATAAGATGGTAAAGTGAATACAAAGAATCTACCATTCAATTCCAGAAAGTCCTTAAATGAAAATTGTCAAGATCATCAGAACCAAAATTCAGAGAATTCTTGTCAAAAAAAAAATATGCAAGCAACCAAAAAAATCATTTAATGAGAGGCCACAGTCAGCATCACACACTATTTAGCAAGTACCAATATAAAGGAATAGAAATCTTGAAATATAAAATTTCAAAAGCCAAAAGAAATGGATTGGGGCAGCTAGGTGGCGCAGTGGATAGAGCACCAGCCCTGAATTCAGGAGGACCCGAGTTCAAATCTGGTCTCAGACACTAAACACTTCCTAGCTGTGTGACCCTGGGCAAGTCACTTAACCCCAGCCTCAAAAAAAAAAAAAAAAAAAAAAAAAAAAAAAAAAGATATGGATTTATAACAATTTTCTCTTGATTCTATTCATTTTGCTCTTCATTATTTCATGCAAGTCTATTTATGTTTTTCTACAGTCAATGAGCTCATTATTTCTTATAGTAAAATAGTATTCCATACCTGTGATGTTTTATGCCTTTTGATGCCTTAATGATCTATTTAAAGAAAAAAAGGATTATTTTGTTAAAAAATTAAGCAAACAACTAAACTAAAAAAAACAAATCCTGGATGAGGTACAAGAAATTCCCTGACCCACTTTGTAGGTAGAATTAAGACAATGTTGTTTATGTTCTGGATGGACTAATTGTGACTAGAATGATGGTTTTGTAAAAGAACACAGGAAAAGAATAAAGAATTATTTCATCATGATTTTACACTACAGTTTGTTTAGCCATTCCTCAATTAATGATCATCCCTTGCAATTTTCAGTTTTTCATCACCACAAAGAGAGTGGCAATAAATATATTAGATTATATAGATTCTTTTCCTTTTCTTCTAATCATGTTTGAAAATATAAGTAGTAGTTGTACTGCTGAGTCAAAGAGTATAAACAATTTAACAATTCTTTGGGCATAGTTCCAGATTGTTCTCCAAAATGGTTGTATCAGATAGTCAAAGGACATGGATGATTTTCAGATGTAGAAGTCAAAGCTATTTTAGTCATATAAAAATGCTCTAAATCACTACTGACTCAAGAAATGTAAATTTCTTGAAAAAATTGAGGTACCATTTCATATCTCTCAGATTGGCTAAGATGAAGGAAAAATAATAATAAATAATGGAGGGAATGTGGGGAAATCGGGACATTATATTCATTGTTGCTGGAGTTGTGAATTGATACAATCATTCTGGAGAGCAATTAGGAACTATGCCCAAAGGGCTATCAAACTGCATACCCTTTGATCCAGCAATGTCTCTGCTGGGTCTGTATCCCAAAGAGATCTTAAAGGAGGGAAAAGGACCCACATGTGCAAAAATGGTTATAGCAGCTTTTTTTTGTAGTAGCAAGGAACTGGAAACTGAGTAGCTGCTCATCAAATCTAGGAATGGTTGAATAAATTATGGTATGTGAATGGATGGAATATTGCTGTTTTATAAGAAATGACCAGCAGGATGATTTCAGAAAGGCCTGGAGAGACTTACATGAACTGATGCTGAGTGAAATGAGCAGAACCAGGAGATCATTGTACACAGCAACAACAAGATTATGTGATCATTAATTGTGATGGACTTGTTTTTTTTTGGTTGTTGTTGTTTGTTTGTTTGTTTGTGTGTTTGTTTTTTCAACAATGAGGTGATTCGGGCCATTTCCAATGATCTTGTGTAGAAGAGAGTCATCAATATTTAAAGAGGCTAAGAGGAATGAATATGGATCACAACACAGTATTTTCAACTTTTTTATTGTTGTTGTTTGCTTGCTTATTTTTTTTTCCTTTCTCATCTCTTTTTCTTTTAATCAGATTTTTCTCACTCAGCATAATAAATGTAGAAATATGTTTAGAAGAACTGCTTGTGTTTAACTATATTGGATTGCTTGTTCTCTTGAGGGGAGAGGGAAGGAAGGGGGGAAAATTTGGAACACAAGGTTATGCAAGGGTGAATGTTGAAAATTATTTTTGCATGTATTTTGAAAAATAAAAAGCTATTATTGTTTAAAAAACAAAACAAGAAAATCTAAAATGGTTACATCATTTCACAGTTCTATCAACAGTGAATTAGTGCTCCAATTTTTCCATATCCCCTCCAATGTTTGTCACTTTTCCATTTAATCATTTTAGCCCATCTGATAGGTATCAAATAATATCTCCAAGTTGTTTTCATTTGCATTTCTCTAATCAATAATAATTTAGTCATTATCTTTTGTCTTTTTTCCTTCAATTTCTCGAGTCCTCCAATATTTTCCAACCTCTAGCATCCTGCCCACCTGTTCTCTTCCAATTATCTATTTCTAATGTGCTGTGGGTTGGGAAAAAAAAATTGGCAACACTTTAAATTGTATTTGAAATAAGAACAAAGGATTGAGTGAGAGACTTATAATTCTTTGAAGAGTAAAAAGTTCACAAGTTTCAGTGCATGGACTTCAGAATATTATTTTAAATATTCAGAAGTTTTCCCATCATTCCTTAGTCCTAGGTTTGAGGTTATTTCCTTATCCTAGGTTTGAGGTTATGTTCCAGATAATTGAAATTGCCAGATCAATAACCCCCTAGATTTGGCTGTGTTCCAGATAATTTGAAGTTGCCAAATCAATGATCCCTAGATTGGGATGCGTTCCAGATAATTGAAGTTGCCATATCAGTGATCCCTAGACAAGAGAAGTACTTTTATATTATAGTCCCACTTCTTAACCAAAACAAGGAAACACTGATAGTCTATCCTTAGCCAGCAGCCACCCACCCACCCAGAGGGAAGCTGACATTCCAATATAATGGTAGTATCACTTTCTCCTCGGCAGCTAATCCATTTGTACAGGCCCCATCAGTCATGGAGCTGCCAAGGATGCAGTCACTAGCTAATGTAACAGCTTTCAGTTATATAGCACTTTGTAGTTTGCAAAGCGATTTTCTGATAAGCGTTCTGTGAGGTAGGTAGTATCAAAGCAGGCAAATTAGGGAAATATGTTTGGGACCACATTTATAATCTGCTGCTGCAGTCAATACATTTTCTACAAGAGCCCAGATCATCTTAATCATTCCTGCTAAGGAAGAAATTTCTTTCTTTTTTCCCTTGTCTTCCCCATGACTTATTTCCCCTGTACCGTTTAAACATATTAAATCACTGTTAGCACGCAGAGTGGGCATCATGTTAGCATAAGATCTAATCAGAGCGAGTCTGCTGGTCTCCAAAGGCTTTATTCTTTTTGTCTCTTTACTCTGTTTCCTTGTTAGGTTGAAGAGTCTTTTTTGACATCCTCATTTGTTCTGCCATGTAATGGAATGGGATCTTTCAGAGCTGCTGACATCTGCTCCACTCCAGAGAGCTGCAGAGTCTAGCTAGCAAAGCAATAATAATTATGCCCGAATACACAGAGAAGGATGCAAAGATAGGATGGATGACAAGAAAAAATATTCAAGGAAGAACAATGGTTTCTCTGTGTGTGAGTGTGTATGTGGATGCGAGTCAATGTTGTGAGCACAAATCATTCTTTTCATGATGATGGAATAGGAATCTAGAGAGTTTGTAGTTCACCTGAATTTTTCTCATTAGAACTCTTTCTTTAAAAAAAAAAAAATTAAATAAATTTTACTTACTCTGAACTTCATAAACTCTTCCATGATCATTATCATTTCTATATAAAATTAAAATATAAAGAATTACATGTAAATTATTGATTTTAATATATATGACTTTATATAGAAAATACATAATAAATTCAACATATTTTCAAATCTGTCCTTGTTTATTTATGCTTGCTTCTGAATTGCCTTCTGTTTTCTTTTGTGTATTAAAATTTCCACTGGCCCTCTTTCTTTTTACCTTTTTTTGGCATCACTATTGTGAACTCCACCCCCCAAATACCCTCAAATTTAAAAATTCCACTAAAAGTAAGTACAGTCAAACAAAACAAATACAGAGTGGCCCTCAAATACATGGTTCTTTTTAATACCTTGAGTCTATCATCTCTCTGTTAGGAGGTGGGTAACATACTTCAATTTAATGGATCCTTTGAAGCAAAATTTTAAACTATTCAAAGTTTTTTTTTTCTTTATAATAGTTAATTGTAGACATTGTTCTCCTGCTTCTAATCACTTCATTATACATAGGTTCATGAAAGTCTTCACAAAGTTCTCTCAAATAATTTATTTTTGTCATTTTCTTACAGAAAAATAATATTAAGCTTCAATAAATATAACAACAATATTATTCAGATATCCCGATTTCTTCAGTTATTCCTCAATTTAGAGCTACTCTATGATTTTCTGTTCTTTTCTTTTCTTTTTTTCTTTTAATTGCACCTTAGAATCAGGAAGTTTATTTTTATTGCAACTATTTCCTCCATGACATGTTATTCTCTCTGGCTTTGCCCTTCCTTTCAATTCTGCCTCTCTCTGTTAAATTTGATATATTTGTATATTAAGCTCTTTGTGTATGTGTGTGCTCATCTATCCTTTACAATTCAGTTAAGTGAAGTCCATATGAAACCTGTGTCCTCCTTTCCATGTTTTTATATACTCTCCCCAAACCTCAGATATTTCTTGTTATCTTGTGGAGTAACTGATTTATGTTTATTATATTCTAATTTTCAGAGAGTCCAATATTTTGGTAATTTTTTTTAATTTTCCATTCTAATCTACTTATTCTTTTTCCATTTCTTTCTTCTAGAGTTTGTTTCTTTTCTTTTAGCTCTTATTTCGTTCCTTCTACATATTTCTCTAAGCCTGTAGAAAGTCAAATTTTTTTCCTTTTAATTTCTGTTTACACTTGATGCAGAGTTATTCTCATCTCATCTTCTAGATTAGATTTATTTATTTGAGGTGGGGCATCTCAAAATTCAGAATGATTCTTAATATGGTCCATATCTTATTCTGTTTATATATATATATATATATATATATATATATATATATATATATATATATATATATATATATATAAATAATCAGCCTTAGTTTCTGAACTGGGGGTTTATGTCAGAGCCTGATTCTATTGACTATTGCAGTTTTGGATAAGATAGTCAGCCATGCTTTGTTTCTCCCTGGGTCACCTATATCCTGCCCTGCCCATCACCTCACAGTGTTTTCTATACTGAGTGCTTGTAGGGAATCACTGAGCTTTAAAGCTTTAGGACCCTCAATGATTTCCCAGGACAGATTTCCTGGTTTGGGAGTAGCTCTGTTACAACTGTCTGTTCCCAGTTATTCTAAAGTCTATATTTTGGACATCTGACCATCCTGATACTTTCTGATAGAAGCCCTTAGCTTTAGAGCCCACAATAACCTACAGGTAACTCTAATCTGTCTAATGCCATGCTGAGAGACACCATTCTTATTTGCCTGGACTGGCACTGACTTTTCTGATGGGCTTTGGATTCTGGCTGATTTTTAAATAAAGTTTTGGAGTAGAAATAGTAAAATTATCATAGTTTTTCATTGAATTTCTTGATCATTATTTGGTTGGGTGCTATTTGGGTATTTTTACTAGATTAGATATTTGAGAGCTGGTCTACTTATCTCCATTCAGGAGCAACCTTGGCCAAAAGTCGTCAGTGTCACATCACAATGCACTTGATATAAATGAAAAGTGGTTGTAGTTCACCGTAGACCTATTGTCTTATCTTGGAGCTAGCTTTCTTGTCTGCAAAAAGTGTATGGCAATACTTTTATAAGTTTGTGAATCTCAAATAAGATCACGTACATAAATCACTTTTCAAACTTCAAAACATCAGTTATTATTCAGGTGCTGTCTCATTATAAATATCACATTTTAAAAGTGATATTGGAAAACTGGAGTAAAATGAAAAGAGGAGAGTTATAATGTTGAATGGCTCAAAATCAAATCCTGTGAGGAACACTTAATAGAACCAAGCTTTCTAAAGAAAAAAAAAGGAACAAAAATATAATAGCTAATAGCAAAGAATTGGAAATTAAAGTAACTCCATCATTTGGGGAATGGCTAAACAAATGAAGATATTATGAATATAATGGAATACTAGAAAAAGAAAAGCAAAATTCTTATAACACATATATAATCAAAGTAAATTTTCACAATAGCTGAGTCAGAAAATGTATGTTTTATTTTGCATCTTGAGTCCATTCTCTTCTTCTGGGAGGTAACATACTTCATTATAGTCATCTAAAATTGAGTTTAGTCATTGAAAAGAACAGAATTCTTAAACCCTTCAAAATTCTCCCTAGTATTGTTATTGTATAAATTATTCTCCTAGTTCTACTCATTCCACCATGAGTAATTCAGTTCATGCCTTCAGTTCAGTTTTCCCTGTTTTCTCTGAAACCTTCTCCTCCACAATTTCTTATGGGTTAGTAATATTACCTATTTAAAAAGAGTAAAAAGGTGTACATAATAATACAAAACATGCTTTCCTTCAAACCTTCTCTCTGTTTAGACAACTCACATGGCTATACACATATGGGCAGCATGGACTTACTTGTACATAATACACTCTAATTCCCACATTTCACAAGAGCATTTTCCACACCCCTCCTTCTCCTGATTGTCTCCAATTCATCTGTTTACCTCATTTGTACATAACAGTCATTGTATTCTACCTTTTCCGTTAGACTATGAGCTCTTTGAGATCATGAAATGTTTTTTGCCTTTCTCTGTATCTCCTATGCTTATCATAGGCACTTTTAATTTGACTTCACTTTGCAATTTCATGGACAATTCCCTTTTTCTGTATATAGAAATTCTCCTTTTATTTTGGTATTTGCCAAGTTCAGAAGTTTTTAAATTTTATGGAAAAAGAATTGGGCCTGATTAGCTTAAAGAAGAGAACAACTTGGAGGGAACATGTTATTTATCCTGGAAAATTTGAAGAACAGTCATGCAGAATGGGGATTAAATTTACTTAATCCGTGAACTGTATGAGGTAAACAGAAGTAGATTTTGAATCAGTCTAAGGAAGAACTTTCTAATAATTAGAGCTGGATAGTAATGGAGTGGACTGCTTTATACAGTAAATTTCTTTCCATGGGGGGGGAATTCGAGTAAAGTCAATATTGTTGAAGATTTATAGAAGGGATTAGAAGTTTCTAAAGTAAAATAAACGTCTCCAAAAGAGATTAGGTTGCCTCAGGAAGTAATTTCCCCCAAATGAAGTATCAAAGAAAGGCTAGGTGATCACTTGGAGATCTGTTGTGGAGTTCAGATATAACTCGGTCTAGTCAATTAGTGACTAAACATTCATGAAGCTCCTACTGTGTGTCAGGCAGGTACTGGGCTAAGTATTAGGGATACAAGAAGACAAAAGACAATCTCTGCCTTAAAGAAGTTTATAATTTAATGAGGGAGACAATGCTGCTGCTACTGTTCAATGGTATTTGACTCTTTCTAATCATTTGGTCCCCTCAATTAGTGTACAGAATTGAACCTAGATGGAGACTGCTCTACAATGTATTGTCTTTAGAAGCACCGGATTTGGAGAATTTTCTCCAACATGAGGCCACTGGACCTGGCCCAGAATCAGAGATTTTGGTTACTGAGCTAGAACAGGGTTGGTCTCTGTTTACTGGAGAATAAGGAGAGTCATGTTATAGTC
This sequence comes from Sminthopsis crassicaudata, assembly GCF_048593235.1. NCBI lineage: Eukaryota > Metazoa > Chordata > Mammalia > Dasyuromorphia > Dasyuridae > Sminthopsis > Sminthopsis crassicaudata. The sequence goes on from NC_133620.1 coordinate 434,840,890, forward strand.
TCAATACTGTGTATTTTCAGGAATTTGGGGTGTTCACAGGTTGATGGGTCACTGCAAAGTTGAAGGTCTATGATGAGCCTTACCTACAGAATCTCACCTGAGGAAGAATAAACTGAGACCTACTTATTGAAGAATACAGGGCAATATAATTAAGAAAAGAGGATCAAAACACTTCATGTAATACATACAGCTAGGTTCTGATTAGTACAAATAATGAATCCTGTAAATAATGAATTCTGTAGCATGAGTATTCAAATTCCTGGTATTTGATGTTATAATTATGTAAAACATATTAATTGATTGAAGCCCAATGGAAATATGTAGTGCAAATTCAAATAATGTGGATTCATTATTGTACTAATTGGGACCTAGCTGCATCAGGGAAAACTTGGAGCTGTCCAAATATGAGTGAGGAAGGAGATATGGAGAAGATTGTGGTATAAGCATGATTTGAAATAGGTGACTTCTGAAATCCCTACAAACTTAAAAATATTCATTCAGTTTTTCTCATGTGTAGGGTTGCTGAGCTAAGGACTAGGGGTACAAAGATACTCAAAATAGCATTTTCTCTGTCTGTCCCCTAATCCTGCAGTATTCTCCCTCCTCATCTCTGCTCACAGATTTCCCAGCTTCTTTTAACTCCCAACTAAAATCTCATCTCTTATTTAAAAAACCCTTTTCCAGCCCCTCTTAATTCTAGTGCTTTTCTGTTTCCAGTTATGATTTACATATTTTTGTGTTTATTGTCTTCCTAGGGGCAGGTAGGTAGCCCAATGAAGAGAGCTCTGCATTTGAAATAGGAAGAATTAAATTCAATCTAGCTCAGAAATTAGCAGTGTAATTCTGCTCAACTTTGTTTGCCTCAGTTTCCCTTATTTGTAAAATGATCTGGAGAAGGAAATGGCAAACTACTCCAGCATCTCTGCCAAGAATATCCCAAATGGGGTCACCAAAAGTAGGACAAGATTGAAATGACTGAACAACAACAATATAGCTGGTTAATTATCAACTATTTATAAAGCACCTAAGTATCAGGAATTAGGGATAGAGAAATTGTCTTTGAGGTCCTCAAGAATTAGCAAATTATGTCTGCTGGCATTTTCCTCCTGACCTTATTAATTTGTTTTAGAAGTTATTTTGTAGAAAATGTTTAAAATATGCACAAAATAATTTGTAAAGATAAATTCTACTGGTCACTTTGATCCTAGGGTAATGGAAAACAACTAGAATTTAAACGTTTTCCAAGTTCATTTTTAAGTGAAGTCTAAAGCTTAAATAAATAAATGTAGATGTAATCTTAATTGATTGACTGTTGAAGGGCATTGTTTTGGTGGAATAAAAGTTTCAAAAATTTTCCATGTTTCTCACTTATGATCCTCAAAAATATATAGGGAAAAAATCTTTAAAATGACTACTTCCATGATTCTCTACCACTCTCTTCTCATCTCCACCAGATATTTTAACAGAATCTCTTATGTGTTAATAGCACTATTTTTCTTTTTCTCTAGGGAGGGTTTTGTAAAAATGTTTTTTAGAACACTAGGCTTTCACTATGCCCTGGGGAGAAAGGTAGAAGTGAGGCATTTGCATAGAATTAAATTACTTTGTTAGCTTTACTCTGCTCTAAGCCTTTTCTTGGTATATGAAGATAGTGAAGAAACAAGAACAGCAAAGCTGATTGCTAGGAACCACCTGAGGCTTTACTCTAAAAAGGAAACATGTAAAATTAACTCAAGTCAATTTAGAATAATATAGAGTAACACTCCCCCATATAAGCTCTTTAGTGCCTTTCAACTATCCTGAAAATTAGGTGTTATCCAAAAACATTGGTAGAATTATCTATATATCAATTAATAAATAAGCATTTGTTAAAACACATGCTACTTCCAAGGTCATGGTATCACATCAGTACTTAAGCTTGTGTTTGAGTTTAGACATTGTTTCTAAACTAATACAATAGCTTCTGTTCTAAAGAAACTATGTGACTTAACTGGGAGAAATGTTTAGGACTAACTAGATCTAATCTACAGCAAGTAGTTCATTCAATTACAAACATTTGCCATGAACCTATTATGTGCCAGACACTAGGCTAGGCAGTGGGGGCAGAAGGACAAAAAGGAAGGAGTCATTGTTCTCAAGGAGTTTACTCTTTATTGGAAGAGACAAGATTTATGATTTTATGTAAATACATGTGTATCTGTAAACAGAATAAATATAAAATGAATACAAGGTAGTTCACAGGAGGAAAATAGAAACAGTTGGGGGAGATGGATCAGGAAAGACTTCATAGAGAAGGTGATGCTTGAGATGAATCTTGAAGAAAGTGAGGAATTTTGAGACAAGGAGGTGAGCAAGGAATGCATTTAAGACACTGAAAGTGGCAAGCCATATGTGAGGAGTAGGAACAAAGTCAGTTAGGTTGGAACTCATAGCAAGGAAAAGGAAAATAATGTATAATTAGTAAAAAAAAAAAAAAAAAAACAAGTTAAAGGGTTATCTTGTGAGGGGTTTTAAAAATAAAACAGAAGAATGTATATTTTATTCTAGAGGCAATAGGGAGCCACTGGAATTTAATGAGTCAAAGTCAGATTTGAACTTAAAGAAAATCAGTTTAGAAAGGAAAAAGATTGAACTTGATGCAGAGAGATTATTGTAATTCTTAAGATATTTCAATAGTCCAGGCAGGAGGTGATTAGGATCAGAAGTAAGGTGGAAACTGTGAATAGTAAGAAGGAGATATATGGGAAAGATATTGTGAAGGTGGAATTGAAGAAATTAGGCAACTAGTTGAATGTGTGGGAAGTAGATGATAACATCAAGGACGTGAAACTTGGAAGGATGAAAAAATCATGGCACCTTGACCAAACAAAAGAGGAATTTCATAAGAGAATTAAAGTTCTAAGGAAAGAAAAGGAATTCTGTTTTAGATATGTTGAGTTTGAAATTTTTGTGGGATGATCAGTTTGGAATGTATAATGAATGGATCACATGGGATGAATATATAGATCTGTGAATCATCTACATAAAGATAATGGGAACTAATGAAGTTGCCACTTGAGAGAATATATCAAGAAAGAAGATCTCTGGACCAATTCTTGGTTGGGGGATTGTTGAAGATAGTAAGTCAACAAAGAAAATGGAGAAGAAGTAATCAGAGAGGTTAGAGGAAAAAGAAGAGAGAATAGTGTCATGAAATCCAGAGAAGAGAGAGCAATCAAGAGGGAAAAAGTTATCCGTGGTTCAAAAACTCCAGAGAAGTCAAAAAAATTAAGACTTGGAATAGACTTATTAAATTTGGCAATTGAAGTCATTGATAATTTTGAAGAAAGCGGTTTCAGTTAACTGATTATATCAGAAGTGATACTGCACAAAAATTAAAAAGAAGAGAAGAGAGAGAAAGAGACAGAGAGAGAAAGGTGGGGAGAGAGGGAAGGAAGGAAGAGGAAGGAAGGAAGGAAGGAAGCAAGGAAGGAAGGAAGCAAGGAAGCAAGGAAGGAAGGAAGGAAGGAAGGAAGGAAGGAAGGAAGGAAGGAAGGAAGGAAGGAAGGAAGGAAGGAAGGAAGGAAGGGAGGGAGGGAAGGAGGGAGGGAAGGAGGGAGGGAAGGAAGGAGGGAAGGAAGGAGGGAAGGAAGGAGGGAAGGAGGGAAGGAAGGAAGGAAGGAAGGAAGGAAGGAAGGAAGGAAGGAAGGAAGGAAGGAAGGAGGGAAGGAGGGAAGGAGGGAAGGAGGGAAGGAAGGAAGGAAGGAAGGAAGGAAGGAAGGAAGGAAGGAAGGAAGGAAGGAAGGAAGGAGGGAAGGAGGGAAGGAAGGAAGGAAGGAAGGAAGGAAGGAAGGAAGGAAGGAAGGAAGGAGGGAAGGAGGGAAGGAGGGAGGGAAGGAGGGAAGGAGGGAAGGAAGGAAGGAAGGAAGGAAGGAAGGAAGGAAGGAAGGAAGGAAGGAAGGAAGGAAGGAAGGAAGGAAGGAAGGAAGGAACAGGGAGAGAGATATGATATGGGGAGACGATATGATGGAGAAAAAGAGAGAGTGTGGAAGTAGCCATCTTACTATTAGAGAATGCTGACAAAGAGAAAAGTGTGGGATAAAATGTCAAAGAGTTTTGAGATAAGGAAAAGGGGAAAAAGGGGACCCCTGGGGAATGGCCTCTATATTCTTAGGAACATAGAAAGTTAGAGTCTCACTTTAAAAGATGGGAGGACTAAAAGGAGTGAGAGATTTGAGGAGAAAAGAGTATCTTTGAAATATCCTCTATGAGGATTAGCATAAGGATTTATTTTACCTTACTTCAGTGAAAACCCAGTCTAGGTTAGATAACATATATTTGTATTCAGTCATTTCAAACGTTCTACAGTTCTATTCAACAGCCAGTGAAGAGTAATGAAAAAAGTATATGGTATGAGTAATCCAAGGTTGTAGTTAAATAAACAGCAACATAATAAGTGGTCAAGGGGCCTAAGAATGGCAAAGTAGATTTGCATAATTTAACTATAGGTTAAGGAAAAGAGTAAAATGAAGTCAAAATAAAGATAATAGTCTGAGTATGAGACTGAGATATGGAGGGATTGGAGGTCATGGTGAGAATTAAATATAAATTTAGAAGGGATAAATGATGAAGAAATAATACAATAATATGAGGTTCTGATTAGATCAAGAAATATAAAATTCAGTCATAGAATGATGTCTCTGAGTAAAGACCAGTTCTGGAATATGATTGTGCATGCTAAGGTAGAATGGAGAATGGAGAGTCGTGGGATTTGTGGAGCCTGAGAAACTGGAAGGTAAAGTCTATAAGGGAGCATCAACATGAATATCCCATAGGGATAAGAAGGAGGAAAAGACAGTATCCAAACTTTGAGTTTCCTAAAAAAGGAGGGAGAATGTCCTGGGACCATTAGAAAACAGCTACCATGTTCTATTTATTAATGGATTTTGATAAGAATTTTAAAGGTAGAGAGTTTGATGAATGTTGTCAGTAATGGGAGGGTCTGGAAAAGGCAAGAAATATTTCTACTCCCTCTCTAGAAGTTGTTGTTTGTCCTTTGTTCACCATGACTTCAGGGAGGTGATGCTATGACAAGCAAGTGAATTGTATTTAGTTGAGGAAGGGCTGTATAGTCACTAAACTTACTTTCTGCTTCAGAACCATCTGGGTCCCATGACAAGATATAGATTAGGATGGCCCTGGATGCAGTGGAAGAGAGACCTTGGCCTTTAAAGGTCTTTAACAGGTCTAAGTTTGATCTATGTTTCCTCTCCCCCCCATTAAAACTAGGTAAGAAATGAGGCAGTCAATGGCCTCTTTTACCTACTAAATAATTTAATCAGAGAGAGAAAGACCCTCCATAGGAGTAATGCTATGAAGGAAGGAAAGAAGGTATAGTCAATGCTGAAGGAAATGGCCAAGGATCCAGTGCTTTTTTAGGTAACACAGGTCTCTGTGAGTGACATAAAATGGGAGAATAATGAAAGAAAGAGGTCTAAAATGAAGGGAGATTTGTTAACTCTGGAGTGGGAATTCCAACAGGCAAAATAGAAGGGGCAGACAGAATAGGAGCAGAACATGGGGAAGTTTGAGGAAGAGAGAAATAAGATAATGGCAAGTGGAAATTGAGGAGAGTGATGATTCACTCTTAGGCAGTTAGTAATTAAGCATTATAAGGACTGGGAGAGTAACAGGTGGTGGGAATTTGCTAAGCATAGAGGGTAATGATGGGTGGGAGAAACTCTACTGAAGAGGACAGATGTTAGAACATTAGATAGTTCATAGTCTCAATAGCTCCACCTAGAGGACATAGATAACTGAATTTATATCTTATAATTTCTTATTTTAACCAATTTAGATAGAAAATTTTCTATAACATATTATACAAATCTCTTCTTTCTTAGGCTGCTATGAAGCATAGTTTGGACTTTTCTTGGGGATTCAGGACCATATTTATAAAAATTATTTTAAAACTATAGTACAATACAATGATATTTATTCAAACACGTAGGGCTACCAGCCTTTATACTAAGTAACCCCAGACTACTGTGATTTTCATATTGTTTCTTCTGGGTTTTATGCTTCTGTTTTTTTTCCTTCCTGCTATTGACTTTATTTCTCATTCCTCATCTTTAGGTCATGAGTTGTTTCATTTTCTTTTTCTTTTTCTCCATTTTCATTTTCTTCTGGGCATATAGGTGGATTAGGGATGGTTGAAATAGAAAAAGTCTGGCATTTGCATAGGTGGAGCTTTACCACATCTGACTTGTTCCTGCTTCCAATCAGTCTGTATATATGAGGGTCCTAAGTGTTCCTAATAGGGAAAAAATCCTCAGGTGTTTGGACTGACTTGAAAGGTAAAGAATTATAAGGTAAACAATTTCTAAAAGGAATGATAAAATAATATATGCCATAGCTTTACACTCCTATTCAGTTATTATATTCTAATTTGTTTTATAATTAGTTATATATGTTAACTTTTCTCATATCTCTATCATATTGTATCTGAATCTCTACTATTTACCTTGTCTTTCCAGGCTACCACCTATCTGTGACTGACAAAACAAGTATGGGGCAACTAAGGCCTTGCCCAGAGCATCAAACAACTTCAGCTGAGTTGTAACAACTGAGTTAAGCACTTAATTAGAAAAAGATGGTTTTTGTCAGTTTCAGGAAGAAGGGTGGAGTTTATGGTTTCATCAGTTTCAGGAATTTTCAATATAGAAACTCTCTCTACTGATGCAGATTACATTTCATCATTCATTACCTGAAAAGGTGTCACTTCCAATAATACATTATTCCCATAACTATCTTAGCGATGGCTTTGGCTTTTACAGACTTAATAGGAATTGTCTCCATCACTATTGTTTCTCTCCCTACCCATCTATTTCCCCACTCCTCCATTCTACTCCCTTACTTACATGCTTGAAAGCTGTTAGTCAACATTCTCTTACCTTGAAAGCACTGACTGGGATACTCCTGGAGTTGTAGTGACAGATTTATATATATATATATACATTTATATGTAAGGAAAATCTTATCTAGACTCCCAATCTGCACCCTTCCCCCCCCAAAAAAATGAGGTTACTTGGAACCAGGTCTCCCAACTATTTTCCAGATATCTCATGATTGTGAAAGCATCTGGATTCACAGATATACAGCCTGCCTCATGCCCACTTCTTCAAGAAAAGCATGATATCCTTCTGCACAACTGGGCAGTGAGACAGGAACATCTTGCCTTCCTTTGCTGTGCTAGGCTTCCTTCTTGCCACCACAATTTTCACTCTAGAGATCTCTTTCACATTCACCTTAGGTTTCATTTATTTCACTGACTCCCTTTCAGTCCGTAATCCTTATTTCTCTGTTCCCTAATCTCTGGTTGTGTTTATGTTTGTGTCTCTTTGTGTGATAAATGATTCCTTTCCCTTCCACTCTATTCTCTCCTTTCTTTTTTTCTTCTCTCCTGAGCTACTTCTTTCCTCTCCTGTTCCTCCTTCTGTCCTCTCTTCCCTCCCTCCCTTTCTTCCTTGTTTCTTGCTCTTCCTCTTATTCTCTCTTGAGACAGGTCTAGTGGCCTGGTTGCCATCTGCTGCCTGTTTTTTTTTTTTTTTTTTTTTTTTTTATGAGGTTGAGATCAGATGGCATCTAATCGATCGTCATGGTCTCCATGGTTACCAGGGTGACAGAGTAGTTTGGAGAGACACATTCTCTAGCCTGGGGCTGTCAGACCATTCCTGAGAGAAGAAAAAAATAAAATCTCCTCCCTGATATTTACACATTTACATCTCTCAAATGCAGCAAAACATGGACCACGGGCATGTTTGACACAGTTACCTACTAGCTTGGGGCCAGGAAATACAAATTGACTTTTTTTTACACACAAAATTCACAAGGACAAAGGTAAAGATGTTGTAAGTGTGTGTGTGTGTGTGTTTAAAAGAAATTGCAGAATCTCCTTTTCTTCCTTTTATTGTTTGACTAACAATAACTTAATAACTCTAATGACTATTTCTATTCCTGAACAATCATAGAAATAGTTCTAAAAGTAATTAGAGGCAAGTATTTGCTTCACGGGGGAAAATAGTTTTTTTTTTTACCTATAATGTATTCTAATTCATTTAAACTGTAATGTTAATTATAGTTCTTAGACTTGGAATAATTTTCCATACAGAAAATGGAATTCTTTATAATAAGAAGTCATCATATAGCTAGAAATGTAAACAAAATGACCCTTTTTAATGCAAAAAAAGTGCTGGTGCGTGAGTGTTTACTCTGTAGTATATTAACATGGAGTGCTTGACCAATCTGAACTGAGCATTCAGTCATGCCATATTATAATGGAATATAATGGAGTTGACAGCCAAGATGTAGTTGCAAGGGGCACTAGAAAGACCTTCATAATGAGGATGTATAATTAATGAAAAAGAGGTCATGGATATTTGGAGATCCACAGCAAAACATTAAATGTAGCCATGGAATCACAGTATTTAACAGTATTAAAAATATAAACCCTATACACTTCTCTATTCAAACAAATTTAATATGAGACACAAATGCCTTAAGGTAATAAGGCTATTTTCCCTCATTTGCTTGTGACTGTGTGAGTGTGTTTGTGTGTGTGAGAGAGAGAGACAGACAGAGAGACAGACACAGAGCAAGACAGACAGACAGAGAGGGTATTCTAGTGGAACATCTACCTTTTTCTCCTCCATCACCGGAAGCCAAAGTTTAAATTGTGATACATACAAGCCAGCATTAATTCAATTAATAATATTTAGTATCACTTAAAGAAAATCTTCACATTACAGAAAGTAAATAGGCAATACATCTCCTATCCTTCTCTTTGTCTTTGCCCCCTATACAGCCTTCATCTCCTTCTTTACAATAACTTTGTAGGGTCAGATGTATCCATCCACAGAGTCTTTCCTGTTGCATGAATACACTGATATTTAAAATAGAAATAAAGCCATCAAGTCATGATGAGCCTTTAATAGAAAGAAAAAGCAAGTGGTCATTTACATTGCACCTTTGTTTTTCCTCTTGGCTCTGTCCCTTTGCTCACATTTGCTCTCCAACCTCACCATGATCTTCCTGTTCCTCATTACTTGTTATTAGTTGATCAATATTTATTAAGCCCCTATTTTGTGCCAGATATGGTAACTGGGGATACAAAAACACACAAAAGCCCATCCCTGCCCTCAAAGAGTTCCCAACGTGAATGTGGGAGACAATAAACAAATATATATGCACATATATTAAAACAGATAAATATGGGATAAATAAAAATTATTAACAGAAGGCAAGCATTACAATTAGAAGAGCTGAAAAAGTCTTCTTATAAAAGATGGGATTTTAGTAGGGAATTAAAGGATTCCAAAGAAGTCAATAAGTAGAACTGAACATTCCAGACATGAAGGACAGGCAGAGAAAATGTCCAGAACTGAAAGATGGAATGTCCTGTTTAAGGAACAGTTGCAAGAAGGTCAGTGTGGCTGGGTCAAGGAGTCCATGTGGGAAGAGTAAAGGATAAGAAAAATGGAAAGATAGGAGAGGGATTGGTTATAAAGAGCTTTGAAGGCCAAATGAAATTTTTATATTTGATCCAGGTGGCCATGATTAGTCTATGGAGATTTGTTTCTTTGTGTTTTTTTGTTTGTTTGTTCATTTGCTTTAAGTGGGGGCAGAGATGGGACAGTAACATGGTTGGGCCAGTACTTTAGTACTTTGGTGGATGAAAAGTGTATGGATTGGCATGGAGGGACACTTAAGGCAGTATGAGGGGTAGGAACCTACATGAAAGGGGTAGTAGTGTCAAAAGACAGATGGGTAGATTAGAGAGATTTTGCAAGAGTAAACTCAATAGGCTTTGGTAACAGATTAGATGTAGGAGGGAGCAGTGCTTGAAAGATAATAAGAAATAGAGAATGGTTTTTAGTGACTGGCAGGATGATGTTGCTATGCACAGTAATAGGGAAGATAGGAGAATGGGAGTATTTAGGGGAAAACTGAGCTTCATTTTAAACATTTTAGTTTAAGATATCTGCTGCACATTGAATTTAAGGTGTCTGAAAGGCAGCTGGAAATGTAAGGTTGGAGGCTAATAAAGAGAATAGGGCAGGATAGGTCAGTTTGAGAATCATCAGCACAGCGAAGGTAATTAAACCCAAGATTGATAATAAGATTACCAAATGAAGTTAGAGAGTAAGATCTGGAAGAGAATCCCAAAACACCAAGGAGTGATTGAACAGGAGAAAATTTAAGAGGGACTGAGGGCTTGAAAACTCAGAGAAGAGAGTATCAAGGAGGAAAGAATGATGAATAATGTCAAAGGTTACAGAGAAGTCAAAGAATGGAAATTTAGAAAAGTCAATTGGATCTGGTGACTAAGAATCATTGCTAATTTTAGAAAGAGCTTGAATCCAGCTTAAATTCCAACTCCTTCAAGAAGATTTCTCCCTGGTTCCAGCTCCCATTGAGTAGTTGTAAATTCTAGAAACACTATTGTCTCTAAAACGTGCATCATTCAAGACCTTCTTCACATATGTGCACCAGAAAGTCACTCCACTCTATGGCCCAGCACTTATGTGAAATCATGTCATGAGCCACACCCATATGTTAAATTTTACCAATTAATTAAAAGACATGTTGATTCAAAGCAAAAGATATTTAATTGAACAAGGTAACATTAAACAAGAAGAGACCTTTTCTCATGCACACATGAGCTACATTTTCTCACATGTTATTGCATTAATAATGAAGTTTATACACACATAATAAAAGTACATGACTAGGGAACATGCATGGAGTGCAAATGTGAAGCATGAGCAACCAGGGGAATGTACAAGTCAGAAACACATATGGTCAAAATACACTGTAGAGGGCAAATATATAATACATAACTGGGGTCTGGTCATCTCACATCTCTGATGTTATAGAGCCACCAGTGACCTCTAGTGAGGTCGGGATGTTATTGTCTATTGGGACATCTCTGTTTTTTTTGGTATTATGTCTTGACTCTTCATCACCTCTTGGATGTCTTTCCTCTCCACTGGGCTTCTCTGCTGGTCTCACATCACTGAGCTACTCTTACCTATCCTCAGCTTCTCCAATGTTACCTGATACGTGTACTGTAGTAAATTTCTCCCTAACAAAAGAAATCTAAAACTTTTAGTTTTAATCAAGGACTAGGAAGTGCTATATTTATTCAATCAACTATGAAAACCATAAGAATCAGAGGTTATTCTTTTGGTTGTTTTTTTCCTGGTGTCGACTTGACTTATGTCTCAAATCAATCCTCTTTTAATTCTTTTTAAGCTCATGATGATCAATCTGCATCCCCAAACTCATCTTAGAGACTCCATACAACAAGGTATGTGAAAACTAGAGTGGTAAGGCCCCTCTCACATCCCATACTGCTCTGTTTGGCATGCAAATAAACCTAGGTAGGAGAAAAAAAGAACTAGGTCAAGCCAGCAAGCCTTCCTAACTTTATTATCTGATATGCCAGCAACAAAATGGCTGGATTTTGCCTAACAAGGACCTCATGGGTATCCTTCACATATGGCTCTGGTATATACAAGTACATACAGCATATACATTGGCATTATTACTTTTCATTTCACATGTTTTCCTGTATTTTCAGTTAGAGTAAAGTTCCTTTGAAACAAGGAAGCATATTTTATATTCCTTTCTATCTGTGGAGTATCACAGTGATCTACCTGAAGTAGATGCTCAATAAATGTTGGATAATTATGATAAGAGGTCACAATCATTATGAAGATCATGGTGATAATCTGTACTAAAGGTCAACAGAGGATGTTGACTCTACGGATGACAATGACCTTTATATGACTCTTTAAGGTCTATAAGAAGCTTTCTTATTCATGAGATAAACATAAAATTATAACTTTTGTACCATTGCGAGTCAAATTATAGTGGAATTCTAGGAATTTCTTTAATTATGAACACATAAAGCCAGCATTAACTCAGGTTATAAGGAATTGTTTTATTTAAAGAAAAACCTAAACTCCCAGGTGCTATCCTTGGTGCTACCTACTTCAAAGAGTGGTTTGTAAAGAAAGTGCTTTGTTAAGCACAAAGCAGATAGAAATGTAAACAATTATGAATGCCAACTGAGGCTTTCTCCTTCCTTCTTTGTGTCTCTAGTACACTTGTGTGCAAACACACTTCCCAAAGATAGGTGAGTTCTTGCTTGGAATGAAATGAGTCATTTGTTCCCATCAGGGCAACTGGCACAGCATGGTGTCAACTCACTCTTGCCTCCCGCAAATTGAGTTTGTCAGTGCTCAGCCACACAGCTGAGTGAAATGTTGTGTGAGGCTGCCTGTCTCCTGGGAGAGAGAACTGGCATAAACCACATCCTAATGGGATCTAGAAACAAAGAAGCGTGAATGAAGTGTTAATTGCATTCATAAAGACATTAACAAAGGAATTAAAATGGCAGAAGCTTCCTTCTCCATCACCACCTCCCCCCAAGATTCAAACACATACATGAAACCCCAATAAACATTTTGACAAAAATTATCTGTTTATTGTCTGCCCGTTGCAAATAAACTATTATATAAATAAGAACTTTTTAAGGAACAAAATTAATCCTTCTTAGAAGAGTTAGCATGAGAAAGTTTATCTCAGGTCTTTTTGTTTCTCTTGACTTTCTTGAGAGGATGTAAGCTTCTGCAGGAAAAAAATCCCAGCATTTTTCAATATTGCCTCATTAACTGTAAGAATATCTGTTAACAGTTTGAAACCGATCAATCCTACAGCTCTTATGAGAAAGAATAAAATGCTCATTATCTCTGTTAGTCATTTTAGTTTTTGAAGGCAAATGATAAAGTTAGAGTTATATTTTGCCACTGGATTGCCATTGGGTTTTTTGCTGTTGGGTTTTTTCCTGAGCTAACCAGAAGGAACCATTTATTTCTCCTCACTGCCATCTTCAGGATTTCAAGTTCAATAATAGAGTTGAGATGGAACACAATTCCTCCCTCTGAGGATGGTTAGGGTAGTTGTTTAGTGCTCCTAGTTATTGAGAACATGGTTAATGGACTTGAGCCCTCTATGGTTCACTACAATCTGCATCCCTTGACTCTAGTCATTCACTCTATAAATGCCAGGGATCACAAGACAAGACAATAAAATGTTGATGGATCAGTGCAAATCAGTAAGAGCTGCTACAAAGGATAATCATAAGCAGGTGCTCTGCTGACCCCTATCAATAATATTCACCAATTCAATTCAATAAACATTTATTAAAAGCCTGTTGTTTGTAATACATGACTATCCCAGATGCTAGGAGAAATACAAAGGTAAACACGCCAGTCCTTATGGGTCTAGCATCAGGAAAGCAAGGAGGGAGCATGGTTATGTCCTGAGCTCTGGTTTTACACAGTCTCAGTTCTGTAGCAGGATGTACACGTCACCTTCTGCTTTCTCCTTTGTTCATTCTGTCCTATCCCTAAGTTTATAGTGAAAAGTTTCTGAATATAGTCCATGTTTATCTTCATGGATATAGGTAAAAGGTGATCCCAGAGAAGCACTCAAGACAACAGTAGATAAGATAGTCTTTAATTCACATCACAAAATCAAAAACACATAAAAAAGGATTCTCAATACCCCATAAGAATGCCACAAAGCTCATAAAGGATTCACCTTAGTCTATAAATTATAAATACAATTCTCCCTCAGTCCACTGGGTCCCACATTTCACAGAGGCCTCAAATCCTCCATATACAGGATATAATCTTATTATTTACATTCCTCTCCAAAGACAAATAAAATAGGGACTTCTAGATGGGCAACTCTTAACATTTCCATAAGCCTCACTTTTACTCCCACCAAAAACTTTCTGAAGGTTTAGTCTTGAAGAACAGAAGCATAAGTTTCTAGAGCCACAACTTCCTTTCCCATCAGATCTTCAATATTCAAATAACTCATGCAAAGGATAGGTTCCTGATTTCTCCATATTATGGCTATAGTCTCTTATCAATATTCCTTCATATGCATAATCCTATTCTCCTAACAACATGCATGACCTAGGAAATTCCCCTTCTCACTCTAGATTGGAATTTTGGAACTCAAACTTAGGGATTTGGGAGACTAAGAAATTCAGGTCTTGATAGTTGTCATGTTTTGTCACATTATCATGACATTGCTCAAAAACTCTCTTTTTGGATAACATGGACAGGCTCATAGTTCTCTGTCTAAAAACAGACATTAATAGAAAAAATCCTCCTCCTGGATTTAGCTGCACCTATACTGCCAAGATCCTTTTGCAGGAAAAATAAAGGAAAATAGAGACCTCCAGGAACCAAAATGGTAAAGTAAGCAGTGAATCATTGTAACTCTCCCATGTTCACCTTTGGACAACTATAAAATAGTGCTACAATACAGGTCCAGAAACACCTCACCAGGATGCCAAACACCCCTCATCCTATACCATCAGTATAGTGCCTGACAGGAGAATGCTTTGTGATATAGAAAAACATCAGCACAGCAACAGATAAACAGCCAAGGCCTACAGCCACTGGCTCAAGAAGCTTGAGAAAGTACTCCTTCAACCCTGAGAGCAGAACTCAAATTTTTTAAAAAGGGAAAAGATATCCCAAATTAGCAAAACAATACAAAAAAAACATAATAACAATAACAAAAAAAAAAAAAGAATTTGGCCAAATAAAGTTATTATAATGACAGGGAAGAACAAGACACAAACTTAGAAAAGGACAAAAATATGAAAACTCTGAAGAAAAATGGAAAGTGATCTCAAATACAGAAACAATTCATAAGAGATAAAGATAAAACTTTAAAATAACAGAAGAGGGGGCAGCTAGTTGGCGTAGTGAATAGAGCACCATCCTTGAATTCAGGAGGACCCGAGTTCAAATATGATCTCAGACACTTAACACTTCCTAGCTGTGTGACCCTGGGCAAGTCACTTAACCCCAGCCTTAGAAAGGAAAAAAATAAAAATAATAAAAAAATAAAAATAAATAAAAATAAAATCACAGAAGAGAGGTAGAAGAAAAATTGGGGAAAGAAATGAGTGTAATGCAAGAAGATTTTGAAAAAAAAAAAAAAGAGTTAACATCTTGGAAAACTGCTTAAGAAGTAGAATTGACCAAATGGAAAAGAAAGTACAAAAACTAATTGAGGAAAACAGCACTTTAAAAGTTAGAATTGGGCAAATGAAAGCTATTGACTCTATGAGACATCAAGAAATAATCAAATAAATTCAAAAATAATGAAAAAAGGAAGAAAATTTGAAATTCCTCATGGGAAAAACAACTCACCTTGAATATAGATCCAGGAGAGATAATATCTGAATCCCTGGACTACCTGAAAGACATAAGCAAAAGAAAGATGTGAACAGAATTTTTCAAGAAATTTCAAGGAAAACTGCTCTGTTGTACTGGAATCAGAGGTCAAAATTGGCATCAAAAGAATCTACTGTGATTGTACACAGCAACAGCATGATTACATGATGGTCAATTCTGATGGACATGGCTCTTTTCAATAGTGAGGTGATTCAGGCCAGTTCCAATGGACTTGTGATGAAGAGAGACATCTATACCCAGAAAGAGGACTGTGAGGATCACAACATCATACTTTCACTTTCTTTTATTGTTTGCTTGCATTTTACTTTCTTACTCCTTTTTTTCCCCTTTTTGATCTGATTTTTCTTGTGCAGCATGGTAATTATAGAAATATGTACAGAAGAATTGCACATGTTTAATATATATTGGATTACTTGCCAATTATGGGAGGGAATGGGAATGGGGAAGGGAGGAAACGTATTTGGAACACACGTTTTTCAAGGATGAATGCTGAAAAATATCTATGCATATGCTTTGAAAATAAAGAGTTTTAATTAAAAAAATATTAGAAGTCATGGAACATGATGTTCTAGAAGGCAGAGGAGCTAGGAGGAATATAACCAAGAATCATTTACTCAGCAAAATTTAGTACAATACACTGAGTTAAATAGTCATTCAGTGAAATAAAAGGATTTCAAGCTTTATAGAAAAAGACCAGAAGTAAACCACAAGTTTGACCTCTAATATTAAGAATCAATAGAAGTACAGCAGGTTAAAAGGAAAAGAAAACATAAGGAATTCAATAGATCTAAACTGTTTAAATTCTTACCTGGGAAGATGACACTTGTAATTCTTAAAAATTTTATCACTAATAGTATATATAGAAGGAAAATATATACATAGAAGATGTGGATATAAGGTGAATTTGAGAAAATGAAACAAAAAATTAAAGAATGAAGAAGAAAAGTACATTAGTTACAAAAGAAAGAAAGAAATAGAATGATGTAAATTATTTCAAATGAAGAGGTACAAAAGACCTATTACTGTGGAGGAGAAGATGAGAGGATGGGTAATAAGCATTGCTTGAATCTTAAGCTCATTATTATTGGTTCAAAGATGGAATAATATATGCAAACAAATTGAATATAGAAATCTATCTTGGGGGGCGGAGCCAAGATGGCGGAGAAGAAACACACGACTCAGTGAACGTCCTCACTCCCTCGCAACCAATTAGATAAATTAAGTCTCAAAATAAGCCCAGGACTGACAGATACCACAAGGACTGGAAGCACGACTTACCAGCTGAAGAGAATCTGGAGTTTCAACAGAGAAGGTCAGTTCCCAGAGGAGGAAGAAGAGAGACCAGCACAGACGGTGGGGTAGTGGCACACTGCGCCCATTGCGCTGGGAAGGGCTCTGGGATCAGAGAAGCCACTGAGGTAAAGGAATCTGGCACAGGCTGTTAGCTCTTCTCTGCTAATTGTTTAGCAGTTCAGAAGAGAAAGCCAAAATATTTTAAAACTCAGATTAGATTTTCCCCGGACCCTGGAGGTGACTCAGCAGATCTCGGCACCAGGGGGCGTGACCTCAGCTACCACCTGAGAATAGTTAAGAGATTGACAAGTGGGTGGATACGGCCCAAGGCAACACACCCTGCCTAGCTTAGCTGGAGGGAGTGGAACTCAGCTCCAGGAAGTCCCAGAGAAGAGGAACCTTTGAACTAGGGACCGGTTTCTGGCAGACACTTCCAGTTTAAGCACAGGGGCTTTTCACGTCACCTGCTGCAGACATCCACTCCCCACCCAGACACATAGGCTGGGCTTTGTGCTGCCTTTACTGTTCAGTCTCAAATCTCAGGGAAGCCTCTAAAACACAGCGCCCTTGGGGCACAGCAATGCTAATCACCTCTGAGGCACTTCCAGGGAGGGGGTGGGGAACTCTCTCCCAGAGCTCTATCTTAGCTCAGGAGCAGGGGCCGCTGCATCCATCCGGTCTGGGAGGAAGCTGGTAAAGAAGTAAATAAATAATTTCCTACCCCAGGGACAGACCCCAAAAGATTTTTCAAGTATGAGCAAGAAGCCCAGAAAAACTATAGATTCCTTCTACACAGAGAAAGAGCGGGTATCCAACCCCGAGGAAGTTAACAGCAGAGAGACAGCAGATAACAACCTAAAGGGAAACGATTCCTGCCCCCCATCACATAACTCTCTCCTAGAAGAAACTCTTAAAAAAGTAAGGGAGTTTGAAGAAAAATGGGGAAAGGAAAGGGAAGCTATGATAGAGAATAACAACGTCCTGAAATTGGAGTTGGAAAAAATAAAGAATTCACAGGAGATGCAGGGAAACAAAATTTATGAATTAGAAAAGGTTAAAAAAACACAGGAAAGTAGGATTTCTGAATTGGAAAAGATAAAAAAGTCTCAAGAAAATAGAATTTCTGAATTGGAAAAAGAAAATAATTCTCAAAAAAAAAAATTAGGGAAATGGAAAAAAATTCAATAGAGCAAAATAATTCATTTAAAAACGAAATTGGGCATTTACAAAAAGAACTAAAAACTGTGAAAGAAGAAAATAACTCCTTAAAAGTCAGGATGGAACAAATAGAAATGAATGATTCACAGAGAACCCAAGAATCAGTCATACAAAACAAAAAAAATGAGAAGCTGGAAAACAACGTCAAATACTTACTGGGAAAATCTATAGACCTGGAAAATAGATCTAGGAGAGATAATCTGCGGATTATTGGACTTCCAGAAAACTATGACCAAAAAAAGAGCCTAGATTCTATTTTACAGGAAATTATCAAAGAGAACTGTCCAGAGATAATAGAAACAGAAGGGAAAGTAGAAGTGGAAAGAATTCATCGAATTCCTTCTGAAATAGACCCTAAAAAAAGAACACCACGGAATATTGTGGCTAAGCTGCAGAATTACCACACAAAGGAGAAAATCCTGCAAGCAGCTAGAAAAAAACAATTTAAATACCAAGGTGCCACAATAAGGGTCACCCAAGATCTGGCTGCCTCCACATTAAAAGATAGAAGGGCCTGGAACCTGATATTCCGTAAGGCAAAAGATCAAGGACTGCAACCACGAATGAACTACCCAGCTAAGTTTAGCATCTTTTTCCATGGAAGAAGATGGTCATTCAATGAAACAGAGGAATTCTATATGTTTATAAGAAAAAAACCAGACTTAAACAAAAAATTTGATCTACATCCACAAGACTGAAGAGAAACAGAAAAAGCATATTACCACTGAAAAAGTGTTGCAAGCAACATTGCTGCTGCCCAGTCTCTGTTTTGCCAGGGTTGATTGTCCAGATACCACAAGTTCATACCAGTTGCATTCCAAGGGAAGGAAAAAAAATGAATTGCAGAAGATGAAGTCCCCTAAATGTAACATGAAGCCAGGGCGTGTCTCCAGGGCCTAAGGACTAACTGCCAATTGGCATCCAAAGCATTCAGAGTTCTGAGACTGATTGTGCTCTAGGGAATGGTACCCAATCTCAAAATTACATACCCGTGGGGAGTCACTACAAGGGCTCCTCATGTCCATTTAAAAAAAATAACTAAATTAAAAAAAAAAAAAAAAAGAAATCTATCTTATCAAACAGGGAAATAAGAAAGGAGCAAATTAAGTAAAGGGGGAGGGAACTGTTAGAAGAAATGGCAGATCAGGGGAAGTGTTATTCAAAGCAAAACACAAGGAGGAAACTATAAGGAAGAAAGTAGAGAGAGAACAAAGAGGAGAAAGAATAGGATGGAGGGAAATACACAGCAAACAATTATAACTATGAATGTGAATGGGATAAACTCTTCCATAAAATGGAAGTGGATAGCACAGTGGATCAAAATGCAGAATCCTACAATATGTTGTTCACAAGAATCATACTTGAAGCAGAGACACATACACAAAAGAAAGGTAAAGGATTGGGGACAGAATTTTTTATGCTTCAGCTGGAAGAAGAAGAAGAAGAAGAAGAAGAAGAAGAAGAAGAAGAAGAAGAAGAAGAAGAAGAAGAAGAAGAAGAAGAAGAAGAAGAAGAAGAAGAAGAAGAAGAAGAAGAAGAAGAAGAAGAAGAAGAAGAAGAAGAAGAAGAAGAAGAAGAAGAAGAAGAAGAAGAAGAAGAAGAAAAGGAGAAGAACAAGAGGAGGAGGAGGAGGAGGAGGAAGAGGAGGAGGAGGAAGATGAAATAGTAGTAGTAATAGTAGTAGCAGCAATCCTAATCTCAGACAAAGTAAAAGCAAAAAATAGACCCAATTAAAAGAAATAAGAAAGAAAACTACATCTTGTTAAAAGGCAGTCCAGACAATAAAGTAATATCAGTAGTAAATATGTGCACCAAGTGGTATAGTATTCAAATTCTCAAAGGAGAAGATAAGTAGGTTATAGGAAGAAACAAATAGCAAAACTAATCTGGTAGGGGGACCTCAACTATTTTATCAAAACTTGATAAATCAAACCAAAAAATGAACACAAAAGAAATTTGAGAGGTAAATAGAATATTAGAAAAGTTAGATATGACAGACTTTTGGAAAAAACTAAATGGGAGAAAATGAAACATACCTTTTTCTCAGCAGCATGTAGCGCCCACACAAAATAGGCCATATGATAGAGCATAAAAACCTCAAAATCGAATGTAAAAAGACAGAAATATTAAGTGTATTCTTTTTGAATAATAATGCAATACAAATTAAATCCAACAAAGGGCAGTGGAAAGCTAGATTAAGGAAAATAAAGGGGGAAAAAATTCTGAACAAGTATGCCAGCTTCCTTTCATAATCTATCTTGAACTAGAGACCTCTCCCAAACTAGTTCAACCCTCAACAATGGGAATCAACCAGTTTGGGGAACATTACTGTAACTCATCCAACTAGAGACATCTTTCAATAAAAGACTGGAAGTCATGGAACATAATATTCTGGAAGGCAGTGGAGCTAGGAATATAACAAATAATCATTTACTTAGCGAAATTAAGTGTAATACATCAGAGAAAAAAATGATCATTTAGTGAAATAAAAAGATTTCAAGCTTTCATAAATAAAAGACTAGAAGTAAACCAAAAGTTTGACCTCTAATATCAAGAACCAATATTCTCTCTCCTACTTTCTGTGATTTTGCTGCATTGGCCTATTTGGAGTTTTTTGAGCATGGCATTTTTCTCATCACATCTGACATTTGCAAAGTATTTATCTCCGTGTGTAGCACGTAGAAGGCATTTAATAGATACTTACTCCCTTTGCCTCCCTTCCCATTCCCATTTCAGGCTTTTGAACTAGAATGCTCTGATCCTTCACCACTGTCTCTTTGCTTATATAACTTTCTTCAAAACTCAATTTAAATCTTGCCTTCTGTGAAAGGACTTTTCTTGGTCTTTCAGCATCCAATGAATTCCTCTCAGATTATTTTCCAATTATTCTCTGTATATCTTCAATGTACTTAGTTATTTATATGTTGTCTCTATCATTAGAATGTACTTTCTTTGAGATCAGGAACTGTTTTTGCCTCTCTTTCTATGCTAAATACTTAGCACAGTACCAGGCAAATAACATTTGTTGTTCATTCATTTCAGTCATGTTCAGTTCAATCAAGTTCAGTCATCTTGGCAAAGATATTAGAGTAGTTTGCCATTTCTTCTCCAGTTCATTTTACAGATGAGATAACTGAGATAAACAGGGTTAAATGACTTCCCTAGGGTAATACAACTTATGAGTGTCTGAGGCCAGATCTGAACTCATGATGATCAGTTTTTCTGACTCCAGACCCAGCTCTCTATGCACTTCATTCTATCCTTGCAGCCTCTTCCTCCAACTGGCTGATTCCTCCCAGAATCTCCATTTTAAGGAACAGGTCCCAAGTATACCAAGTATTCATTCCTCTCCAGGCTATGTTGCTGTCTTATATTGATATTACTTCCTCAACCATATTCCTGTGCTAGGCAACTTCATCCCCAAACCTACTTTTCACTTGCTTTTTATGTATTGCATACTGTATTCCCCTATTAGAATGTTATCTACTTAATAAAAGGAAATGTCTTTCTAATTGTATTTTTATTCCTAGAGTTTAGCATATAGTAAACTCAATATATGCTTGTTGAGTGATATACTGACAGACTGATAGAATTCTAGGGGTTGCCTTAAGGGGCTAAAGCTTTCCCATGTGATATTTACAAGCCCATCATTGTGTACATCTAATTAACTTTTAAAGATACAATTTACTAAGCAAGTATAACTAAGAGATACCAGAATAATCTTCTCTTCTCCATATTAAATATTCACTCTACCTTTGCACAACAAGGTCCATGGGATCAATTCTGAAATCTAAAAGTATTAAGGCACATGTGTAAAGAGTGTCTGTGACAAATGAGTAACTCATACCTCCCAGTCACTGGGAGTTCTTTTTCATCCTTTCTAAAGCCCTAGTGAAATTTCTCTTAGGTATAACTCTCTGTATAGGTCTCTGGGTGATAGACTTTATAAAGTCTATAGCCCACACAGCTCCCTGACCTAACCCAAGGGGGGCACATTCCCTGAAACTGCCTCTCCTCAGTGTGTCTCACCTCCTAATGAATTGACATCTGACATAGCTCACACAGTTCAGTGCCAAAGATATCAATGGGAACTCTAGATCTTCCAACCTTTCAAGTTCACAGAGTCAATGGGAGGAGGGAGAGAGGGAAGAGAGATACAGAGAGAGACAGAGAGAGACAGAAACAATGACAGAGAGACAGAGAAACAGAGAGAAAGGAAGGAAGGAAGGAAGGAAGGAAGGAAGGAAGGAAGGAAGGAAGGAAGGAAGGAAGGAAGGAAGGAAGGAAGGAAGGAAGGAAGGAAGGAAGGAAGGAAGGAAGGAAGGAAGGAAGGAAGGGAGGGAGGGAGGGAGGGAGGGAGGGAGGGAGGGAGGGAGGGAAGGAAGGAAGGAAGGAGAGGGAGGGAGGACAAATAGCACATTTATATATAGGAAAGATGCTATTTTATAAAATATATAAATCAAATGGCAGACAAATTCAGTTGTTCTTGATTGTCAGAAGCCATAGCTATGCTGCCTGAGCAGAAAACCTGCAGGTCTCCAATCTCTACCAAAAATCTAAGTTAGATAGTTTAGCTTTACTTAGCCCAATCACATTTTTCAGTCCATTCTGAATCAGAAACATTCATTGAAAAGAAACCCTTTCAACTTCAGCAAACTTGTATATGGATTAAAGTTTTTCAGCAATTCTTATACTTGAGGGGCAACGTGGTTGTAATGGTGTGAGAGCTGATCTTGAAGTCAGGAAGACCTGGTTCCACTCTTTCTCTCATAGATATTGACTACATGACTCTGGACAAGTTGACAGGGATCTGTCAGTGAAGATATCCACAAGTACCTGTTAGTGAAAAATAATGAACGTTTATTTATATATCAAAAGAGCTGTCTCCCTTTTGAATAGCTTTTAAATTTAAATTGTTTGTTCAGATAATAATAGAATGTTAGAGATAGAAGGAACCCTTATAGATCATCTAATTAACTCTTTTATTCTACAGATGAAGAATTAAGACCCAGAAAAGTAGAGTGATTTATCTATGGCAACTTGACTAATTAATGGCATCATTGGGATCCTTAACCCCCAATTTGGGACTTTCCTAATGCACAGTACTACTTTCATTCACTTCAATGATTCAGACCCACAGATTCAACTATTTCATTAGTTTGACTCTACTCCAAAGCCTCATGGGCATGGTTTTTGCATTTTGTTATCTGTTTTCTGTTGTTCTTCACAAATTATACTTCTTTAATTTAATAATAGCTATTTGTTATCATGAATTGAAAGTGGGTTATCTTCCCTTCCAAATGATTCAGATTAAAATTTAGAATTTGTAAAAAATTAAAATAAAAAAATCAGTTTGCTTTTGTGATGAATGAAATACCCAAAAGACAATTTCTGGGCAATTAATAATATACTTATTTATTACAGTAGTTAAGTTAATAAACTATTGGTCAGTGGTTCCTTTTAGTGACCAAAAATACTTATGGAAATACTGAATGCCTTAAATATTTACTATGAAAGAGAATGCTCCTTACAGGAGAAATCAAAGAAATGGGCTAAATATTTTCAGCTCTTCTTGCTGAGAATGATCATATTTCAAAATAGAATCTATGGATAGGATATTGGTATGAGTATAAAATGTAAAAGTCTTGTAAACAGACTCATTATTCTATCTACACAACCCCATACAGTATGTCCCAAAAGGCTTAAATAGTACTTCTCAAAAAGTTGATGTTTAATAAATATTTGAGTTAAACTAATTATTAATTTCATTTCCATCCAATGCTCTCCCAGCAATCTGGATAAAGGAATCCATCTCCACTCAGACCACTTTGACTGTTTAACCCTCATGAACTGGGTTATCCTAAACTCTAATGGAGAGATATAAATATTTATCTGGATTAGATTCTACTTGAAATTCAAACAGAAATAAGGTCTAGTTGGATGAGGCCCTGACAAAGATTAAGAAGCATGTACTCTAAGCTTTAAATCAAGCTCATCTACCAGCCTTGCCTTTAAGAGATTGGCTTACTGACCTATGAGGGATGATTTCTGAATGAGAAAATGAAAAAACTAGATTCTATTTAATAATGAGTTATTAATGTAATAGAAAATAATAATTTATCTCACTTTGCTCACATTTTAGAACCTTCTTGTGAGGCAGGAGGTTCTGATTTTTACTATTTCTCTTTACCCATTTGGACTAGATAATGCCAAAAAAATTTTTGTTTTAAATCCTATTATATTCAAGATAATTTTTGCCTGAGTATTTGAGAGTTGTGGAGATACAGCCTTTGAATTATGTGTGGTCTTGGGGAAAGAGCCATTTTAACTCTTTCATTTATCAGTCAATCCATTTATTATTTATCTCTTTCAAACTAAAATAAAAAACACCGATCATATTTCAAAACACAATCTATGACTATAGGATATTAGTATGAATATAGAATGTAAGAATCTTGAGGCAGAGACATTTTCATTATTGTGTCTACAACCCCCCATAACAGGGAGCAGCCAATTATTTTTAGAAAAGAGATTTATGCTGCTTACATGAATGTACATGTAAATGCATACATATGGATGTAGTTATTTATACACACATGGACTTTGACCATTCCTTTGGTGAAGGTCATTTCTAGGATCATTTCAGAAGGCTAGAAAAATTGAGGGTGAGTGAGCAGCAAGAAAGAGGAGAACATGAAGTCTTCTTGTTCAGTTAAGAAATAAGTACCGTCTATGGTCATTGGAGAGAAGAAGCCATTTCTCCAGAGTGATGGCAGGTGCGGGTGAGCTATTTCCATTTTCCAGCTCTGCAACTCCCAGAACCTCCAGTCTAGACCTGCCGCCAAGTCTGGCTTGTTCAGGAGCCTGGATCAAACAGTGTTTTGGATTAATTTTCTGGCAGTTATCTCATTGCAAATGTATCCTGTGCTTTTGATTAAGGATTTTTTCCCCCTTTTTGTCATGCATTTCAATGAGGGTACAATTAGTAATGGTTTAAACTATCCTTGAGGTAAGACCTGTTCAAAAAGAAATCAGTCTGGGACAAGTAAAAAAATTTTAATAGGCCGAAGAACTTGAAAACACAATCTACAACATCAGTTCCTAATTTTGGAGACTGGTGAGGTTCCCTCCTTGATATCAGATGCACCACTTATTCACTCATTTATTTCTTCATTGAACATTTATTTAGCTTCTGCTAAGTGCTATCCTATGCTAGGGAGCAAGGAAATCAAAGACAAAAAGTTTATATTCTATTGGAACAAACATGTACATAGACAAGTAAATACAAATTATGTTAAACAATATAGAGTAGTTTTGGAGGAAAAAGCAATACCAAATGGGGAGATTATCAAAGTCCATTTGTTTTGTGTCTACAGTGCACAGAGCTCTGTAGTAGATCCCATTGGTATTAATGTGGGGGGAAGGTAGAATTCTAGGGAAAAGACACACCTAAAAGAAACAGAAGACAGAGAAAGGTGGGTAAACAGACAATTTGTCCCCATTTAGTCACTTTAAACTCACAACGTCCTGATTATGGACTTGTACAAAGAGCATTGAACTTACAGTCAGAAGAATTAGCTTTCAAGATCCAAATCCTTCACTGACTATCTGTGTGATATTGAGTAAGTCATTAAACTTAATTAAGCCTCTGTTTGCCCTTCTGTAAAATGGGATGACATCACAATACTTTTTACTCCTGGGTTTATGGTAAGGGTTGAATGAGATAATGTATATAAATTTTTAACCATTAAAAGCTTGACAAATAAACTGTTATGAAAAGCACTTTCTCTGCTCTATCAAAAAGGCAACTGAGGCAGAACTAAGCATAATTATTCACTCAATCAGTAAATAGTTATTAAGTTCCTCTATGACATCCTATGTGAGGTTCTAGGAAAACAAAAATATTGAATGAACCTTACTATTCTTACTATCAAAAACCTTGCTTTCTACTGGGGGATATAATATATACATGTATGTATTTTAAGTATGCAAAATGAGTATAAACAAAACAAAAATATAAGTAATAGTTAAATTTGAGTGGGATAGCATTACCAATTGGAGAATCAGAAAATGGAGTGGTAGATGGTGATTTCTTTTTTTTTTTTTTTTTCCCCTGAGGCTGGGGTTAAGTGACTTGCCCAGGGTCACACAGCTAAGAAGTGTTAAGTGTCTGAGACCAGATTTGAACTCTGGTCCTCCTCAATTCAAGGCTGGTGCTCTATCAACTTCGCCACCTAGCTGCCCCCATAGTAGATGGTGATTCTTGGACTCCAACTTAAAGGAAGAACTGGAGTGCTTTCTAGTTAAGAAAGATTTAGAATAGTTCATGGTTAGGCAGAGCCAATATGATAAAAATAACAATTTTATCTAAAGTAATTTATATTTTCAATGCCATCTTAATTACCAGTTTATTTTATTAAATTAGAAAAATAATAACAAAATTTATTTGTAAGAACAAAAAGTCAAGAATATCAAAAGAAATAATGAAAAAAAATGTGAGGGGATGGCTGAGAAGTATCAGATCTTAAATGATATTATAAGGCAGTAATTATCAAAACTATCTGGTACTGGCTAAGAAATGTAAAGGTAGATCAATGAAACAGAGTTAACACATAATTTATAGTAACAAATAAATGTAGTAATCATGTGTTTAACTCTCATGATTTTAATTATCATCTATATGTTGATGAATTATAGATCTATGTATATAGATAGTTCTAATCTACCCATGGAGCATTGAGCCTGCATTGATAGTTGTCTGGTAAACATTTCAAAATGGATGTCCCAAAGATACCTTAAACTCAGGATGCTTCAAGAGAAACCATTAGGTCTTGCTGCCCTCCCCAGCCCATCTCTCTTCAATTTTCCTTTTTTCTATCAAAGGCATCGCCATTCTTCCAGCCTTTCAGGTCATTGCATTGTCAGTATCCTTACTTCTCCCTCATGCTTCATATTCAAACCACTGCCAAATCTCTCCATTTATTTTTCTATAATACTTCTCATTTCTGACTGACTTTTAGTATTTACAGAAGTAGAATTGAGTTCATGCTCTCTTCATGTCTCACCTAAATTATGGCAACAGCCTCCTACTTAATCTCCCTGCCACAAGTCTCCTTCCCACCACTTCAATATATCTTATACACTGCTCCAAAAATAATTTTCCTTAAAGGAAGATCTATTCCTATCTCTCCTCTAATCAATGAACTCCAGAGATGCCCTCTTGCATCTAAAAACAAATATGAACTTCAGTTTTCCTTTTAAAGTCCTTCCCAGACTTGTGTCCATTTCTCTTTTCTACTTCAGACAGGATTTTTTTCTCCTGCTTTGTCTCTTGTACACCAAAACCAGCATTCTCTCGTTTGCTCATGTTTGATATACTGTCTCTGCCTCCATCTACTTGCATTCTTTCTTTCATCTCTAGAATGGATGTCTATCTCCTCTTTGCATCAGAGACTCCCTGTCTTCCTTCAATATGTCTATAATGTAAGCACAACTTTCTACTTAAAGTCTTTCCTGATCCTCTCAATTATCAAGTCTCTCCCTCTTAGACTACCTTGTATTTATTCTCTTGATGTTTATTATATATGTATACATATATACACATAGAAAAATAATATATCTGTATGCCTGTATATTTAATATATGTATATATTTTGTATGTATACATTGGTAACATGTACATGTGTATGTATATTTTTTCACTATCAATATGCAAAATGGTGGTGGCATAGTATGTACGCATAGTAGGCATTAATTATATAAATGTTAACTACTATTGTTCATTGTATTTTTATCTCCAATGCTTAGCTTGACATGAGTAGAGCCTTTAGAGCCCTAATCAATCCTTGTTGATTATAGATGAAGAAACAAGTCCAAGGAAGTTAAATAGCTTACTATAAAGTTGCACGGTTGGTACTGTCAAAAATGTAATTTGAACTCATATGTTCCTGATGGCAAATTCAGCACTCTCTTCCTTACCTGCACTGACTCTTTACAAATTGATTTCAACAAGATAAATTGTTCAAAATTACTTGAAAATACAATTTTCTGTAATATATTTTAATTGTACCTCTCTATGATCTTCATCTACAACCTGATTTTAATACAGTGCATACAGTGCCTGTACTAAAATCCAAAGACATGAATTGAAATCCAGCCTCGAATTGAAATCCAGCCTCAGACACTTATTATGTGTGATCTTGGGCAAGTCATTTAAGCTCTGCTTGCATCAGTTTCATATTTGTAAAAATAAGAATCCTAATCGCACCTACTTCCCCAAATTATTCTAAGGATCAAATGAGATAATCAAATGTGAAGAAAAAAAAAAAAGCACTTAGAATAGTACCTGGTGCAATACAAGTGTTTGATAAATGCTTATTTCCTTCCTCATTTTTTATGTACCTGTCAGTTCCCCTACCAAATGGTGAACATTACCAAGAACTGCGTCTTACCCATTCCATATTTCATTTGCTTAGCGAAATATCTTTGAGCATTAAAGGATATAATAACTATTTGGTGAGTGGATAAATAGAGAATGAGTGAGATTCCAGAGTTTTATCCGGAATTGTTGTACTTTCCATGAATAAAAATTCATGGAAGAAGTTGTGGGTGAAGGGCACAGGCATATATATATTATTAATACTCTTATTTCAGTTGGTGCAGCAGATATGTTCTGTGAATTTGTTTGGCCCTCTTTGCGTGTCTTACCTGTATCATTCAATAAATGTTAACTTGATACTTGTGTCCAAGGTCCACTTGGGGATATAATATATAATAAACTCTAGTTTCTACCCTTAAGAACTATAATCCAATTGAGATTTGGTATCTAAATAGGTAGATATAGCACAGAGTGTTGGGTTGGGAGTCAGGAAGACTCATCTTTCCAAGCTCAAATACAGCTTTAGATACTTGCTAGCTGTGTGATCCTGGGCCATTCCTTTACCTGTTTGCTTCAGTTCCATATCTTTAAAATGACTGGAGAAGGAAATGGCAGAACACTACAGTATCTTTGCCAAGAAAATTCCAAATGAGGTCATGAAGAATTGGATGTGACAGAAACACAACTTAACTACAAAATAGCTCAATGAATAGTTGGGAGCTCAGAGGTAATTATTTGAGACTAATGGGTAAAAAACAGAAAATTTAAATTAAACCAAACCAAAGGTCACTAACCCCCGCCCAATCTGTAGTTTGAATGTGTGGTTGTAGAATCAGCATAGTGTTATGGGTACAGTCAAGTTCAGAGGTAGCATTGGATGTGAAATCCTGAGCAAGTCATTAATGTTTTCACTGCTCTGAGCAATTTTCTAAGAGTACAAATTGTAGAAAAGATCCTGGCCTGCATTCATTGAATTAATGAAATAGCCAACAATAATCAATACACCAATACACATTTATTAAGCTCCAGGAACTGAGCTAAGCACTGGAGATAAAAATATGGGAGGGGTGGGGGAGACAAATCCTGCCCTCAAGAACCTTAAAATATTATAGGAGAAAACAACACAAAAGGAAGGTGAGAGCATGGTGGAAATGGATGGGAGGAAGGCAAAGGTATCTCACTCTGGGAATGATGGAGAGTTAGTCAAGAAAGTCGCAAAGTAATGCAGCCAGGAAAAATGAAATGAGGAAATGTCTGAACTGGACTCTCCTCAAATGGAGCGTTGGCATTCATGGCCCTGCTCTTCAACCAGATAGGCAAATAGTAGTAATGAAATGGAGTACCAATGCTAATAAGATCTTACAGGATGATGATGCTATCCCCAAAAGGAGCTTCCGGGAACATAGTGAAAAAAGTCAGAGATATTCCAGAATAGTATAGTCAGGTGAGAACTGAGGTCCAATCTCTATTCCTACCAATCTGTAGGTACCAAGCCCTATAATGTCTCACAAATCATGTGAAATTGAATCCTTATACTAGAAAGAACACATAAAAACCTCTAGTCCATCCATATCCCTGCACTGAAGAAAGGTATCCTTGAACCATATCTGACATTTAGACACAATTAGATCTTCAAAGTTTCCAGGAAAAAACAAGCCCATGCAAATATACCAAGAAACATAAAAGGAATATTCTAAATCTATAAAATCCATTGAGTTCTAATAATACAGATTTTTGTATATATGTCATATATCTTTTTTTAAAAATCATAAACCTTTAAATCATCCTAACTCATTCTCATCTCATGTTCCAATGGTTTTCAGGGTGCCTATCTTGCTGAAATACTTTCAATTAGGAGCTGGAAAGGATTGCCTCAGAACTCTTGCTTTCTCCTTGCCAAAAATGGAATTGGTTTTAAACACTGCTGTTTTTCATCCAAAAAAAAAATTTCCCTCCCCGCCCTTGTGTTAGAAGAGATTATTCTCAGACAGGCATTTAGCTGATTTTTAATGTCAAAGAAACTTAATTTGCAAACTCGTTAGAAACTCTTTAGTAAAAGCAGCCTAGTAAAACAGATGATTAATATTGGTAAGCTCCTCATTTACATATTAATTAGTCTCCATACTCAACTAATTAAAACACTGCTGCTTGTTTGAAGACTTCCTCAATTTTAGACTGCTGCTCTTGTGCCTGCCTATGAATCAGCCAGTAATAGAACCAAAATGAGGGATTGTCTTGATTTCTTTTATATTTCTATAATTTGCTAATTTACCCATCTGTGACACCCTCAGTTCCCATTGGCTCCTGAACAATTTCTACAATGATATTCCATTGGTTTCTATGCCATGCTCGTGGCTTTCTTCAGGGACTACTGAGAATAAGCAAATTTGGGGTAAAAACATGAAAAGGAGACTGGGGAGTCAGTGTTGGAGAAAATGTTGCTCCCAAATAGAAGTAAATGTATATATAAACTAACAACTTAAGGCAGCTCTAGAAGTATGGAAAAATCATGTTTTAGGTAAATATTATTGGCAGTCCATGAGGCAAAATGCTCTTTGACCCTTTGGGGTGAAATGGAATAAGAATACATAGAGTTATCTTTTTTTGATCTACTTATGATTGTCTTATTCAAAAAGTAGCAGAAGTACTCAAGCTTCTCTTTATTTTCACAATATGTGATAAGCATTTGTAAAACTCACTATAAAATCTCAGTATCCCTAACAGCCTTGACCTACATAAAATAACCTTTAGCCTGGAAATCGTGGTTTGCCTCGGTGGTGGCTACACATGACACTTGATTTCCAAAATTTGACCAAGATTGGGATCCAGTGATGGTTGTGAGACAAAAGCCATTTTTCTTGTATTTCGGTGTATGTGTATAAGTGTGTATGCATACATGAATGAGTGTTCCACTTGTACTTTGTATGATAATTCCATAGTTAGTTTAAAAGTGAGTATGGCTATGTTTTTGTTCATTAAGATTCTAAACCCAATTAATTCAACTCAATCTGAAAATCATGTGTATTGTTATTATTCCACAGATGTCTTTATTCAAGACATTAATAAAAATACTAAATATCACAGAGACAAGCACAGTAAGCACTTTCTCCTATTCTTGACCTCACAGCTTCTTGATGTTATCCCCACTTTCTCCTCCTTTACTCAAGTCTCTGGTCAAGAGATAACCCATTTCTTCACCACCTTCTACCGATATCTTTTATGCTATACTTTTGTCTTTTCTGAAAGACTGATCCTATTGCTCCCTCTTCTAAAATCTTACATTCGCTGCTGCCTATAAACATGTTCAGCTCTTAAAAAAAAAAATCCCTTGACCCTGCCATTCCATCAAATGATAATCTGATATTATTTCTTCCTTTTATAGCCATCCTTCTAGAAAAAGTTGTCTACACTGGTTGCTCCCACTTTATATTCTCCCACTCATTTCTTAACCCCTTGCATTTGGCGATTATGCTGAATTGAAATTACCATCAATGATCTCTTGCAACTTTTAACTCTGTTGATCTCCTGAGCCCTCTCTCCTGTCTCAATTTTCATTATATTTTCTCCCTTTATTCTCCCTTTACCTGTCTGCCTACTCCCCTATTCTTTCTTTTGCTGGTTTATCTTTTGTATAAAGCTCCATGTTGGGCCTTTTCATCTCTCTAGGCATTTTCTCTCTTGGTGAGCTCGTTAGGTATCTATAGGTTTAATTATCATTTCTATGTAAATTTCTCCCAACTCTATAGATCCAGCCCTACTTTCTCTCCATTCTCCCAGCACCAATTGCGTATTGGACATTTTCAGCCTGATGCCCTGTAGGAAACTCAAATCTAACATGGACAAATTGGAACTCGTTATCATTCTCTCCAACCTCCCGGTAGCCCTCTCCTAGCATCATTATTTCTTTTGAGGGAATCCCCAACCTTCAAGTCACCTTCAGTTGGCAGTCAACCAAGTGCCAAATCTTGTTGATTCTTTCTCCACAATTTGTCTTACAGCCTTCTCCTGAAGCAGACTGTCATATAAGGAAATTCTCAGTTTTTTTTTTTTTTTTTTTCTGGGGAACTTGGGTAATGAACGAGAAAAAACAGAAATCCCCCAGAGGATTCATGAGTACTTCATGTCATACGACAGGCTCTAACATAAGGATTATATACAAGCATCCCTGAAATACCAGGAAGAGAAAATTGGGCCTGGAGACAGGAAGATCTGAGTTTGAATCCTGCCTCAGATATTAGTTGTGTGATCCTTAGTAAGTCATTTCACCTCTATGAAATTCAGTTTTCTTTTCTACAAAATGAGAATAAGAGGACTTAGGGTTGTTGTGAGAATAAAATGAGATGTTTGCAAACTGCTTTGCAAATCTTAAAATACTATATAAATGCTAACTAGTATTGTACTTTAGGAAAAGCATTTTGATGCTTATAAATAAATGGACTGGACTAAGAAGAATTTAGAGGCAGGGAGACTAATTAAGAG
Organism: Sminthopsis crassicaudata; assembly: GCF_048593235.1. Taxonomy (NCBI): domain Eukaryota; kingdom Metazoa; phylum Chordata; class Mammalia; order Dasyuromorphia; family Dasyuridae; genus Sminthopsis; species Sminthopsis crassicaudata. The sequence continues at coordinate 434,873,587 of NC_133620.1, forward strand.
GCTATGGCAACAGGGAGACAAGAGGCATATATGTATGAATATTGTTATCATTGAATCATTTCAGTCATGTCTGACCTTTCAGGACTGTATTAGGGCCTTTTTGTCTCCCCCACCAATCACCCATATTACACATAATCTACTTAAAGTGACATAGTTGCTAGAGTCATATCTTTAATATCTAGATTCAAGCAAGAAAATCTTAAATGCAGTAATTGGATGAATGAATGAATGAATCGAACAAACAATCAAAAGACATTTATAAAGCACTTACTATGTGTCAAACACTATACTGATTGCTGGATACAAATACAGAATCTAGTTAGTCCTTTCTCTCAAAGAGCTTACATTCTAATTACAACACATAGAGGGAAGTGATGTTCAAAAGTAGTCTCTGAATTCACAGGAATAGTGTATAGAGCTACAGGACAATTAAGCTCTTTTCAAAAGCTACACTATTGCTGATTTAATTATGGTTCTCAAGGCAAGAGGAAGAAGAAATACAGTTATGATAAGGGAGGATGAACAATGGAAAACATAAGGTGGAGAAGCACAGTGCTAGGGAAGGAGTCTGAAGCAGAGTGCCTTTACTATCAAATTCAAATGAATTCAGTGACCTTATGCAGAACATTTTTTTTCTGTAATACTTATAAAAAGTCTTGGGAGCCAGAGTCCCAGTTCAACACTGTACTTGATTGTTGATCAAAGTTATCTTCACAATTACATTCATTATGGATTCTCATGTGATTTTTAGAGGTATATATGAGAGCTGCTTTGTCTGTGGAAAGCCTCCAAGGCTGTGTTTTGTTCTAGCAAGTCAAAAGCTTTCTTGAAATCAATAAACAATTAACAGATCAGAATCTTCTGTGCTTTCTAGTCAGTTCTATGACCATAAAGATGTAGTCTGCACAAAATTACCTGCAAAAGTCTGCTCATTATCTTTTTATGTCTCCATTGTGGATGACTCATTCTGGTTTTCTCCTTCTCCCTCACGAGCCAGACCCAATCAGATGCCAAGTCGTGTTGATTCTATCATCACAACACCTCTTTTATCTATCTACTTCTCTTTACTCACTAGTCACCAAGGTAATTCACATCCTTAACACTGTCCATATGGCCTATTGTAATAGCTAGTAATTGTTCCCCCTGCTTTTAGTCTCTTCTCTTTCAATCAACAAGCACTTATTAAGCTCCTACCATGTGCCAGGCTTAATGCTATATTGTTGAAATACAAAGAAGCAATTCTTGTGCTCAAAGAATCTCTTACTTAACTACCATTTTTCCTAGGGAACCTTGTCATTCTCATTCTGAAAAACTTTTAGTGACCCCCTATTGCTTCCAAGATAAAATATTCCTCAGATTTTAATATCCTATATAATTTGGGTCTAATCTTAACTTTTTATTATTTCTCATAATTCTCTTCCTTGTACCTTGTCTTTCAATAACACTGGACTACAATCTAATTTCTGAAATTAGTAGAGTCACAAAGAGTCAGACTTGACTAAAACAATTAAACAACTATAAAATATCTATTTTATTTTTATTATCTTATTTATTACAGAAATATCTCAATTTCTTAAATTGTCTTGTTAATATTTTACTTGGAAAAATTTTTCCAATTTTCAGAATTAACAACTTAGAAAATTCTAGTTAGATCTATAATTGCACAATTGTCTTCTTTTGTAAATCCTTTCTTCTGATCCAACCTTTGCTTTATATTATGTCTAACTAGACTATAGAATGAGCATAAATGATTCTGAAACTACTACACCTATAACCAGTCACTGTCTGTATGTTAAGATGAAGACAAATTCATTTTTATGATGTTATTTAGAGCTTCCCATATCTAGCATCTTTTTGAAATAAATGTCCAAGCCTCAAGATGAAAAATGCTATCTGTCTACAGAGGAAGAACTGATGTTGTCTGAATACATACTGAAACATAATGTTTTTTGCTATCTTTCTTCTTTTTGTTCAAGTCTTCTTTCACAAAATGACTAATATGGAAATGTTTTACATGATTGCGTATGTATAACTTAGATCAGATTGTTTACCATGTCATGAAGGGGGAAGGGAAGAAGAATGTTAAATTTTGTTTTTATATGTAATTGAGAGAAAAATAAACTATTAATTAAAAAAAGAAAAAAGGGCCTGGGATTTTTCAATTGTGAGGGTTCTGAGCTTTCCATAAGTCTTTGGACTACTTTATTCCTTGATTCTAAGGCAGATTTTCCAACATAGTTTTCTCTGTTCCTCTCTACTCACTTTCAAGATGAAATTACTAAATATCAAAGTATATATTGACTTGTTGAACTTTTCCACTTCATCCTCTGAATGGTTCTTGTTGTATGAACTAAAATTATCACTATGGTAATCTATTTGAGTAAACTCATACTGATCACTATGAGATAAAAAGATTAAGGATGCCATGAAAGAATTCTTTTTTATTTTTAAAAAGCTTTTTTATTTTCAAAACATATGCATAGATAATTTTCAACATTCACCCTTGCAAAACCTTTTCTTCCAATTGTTTTTCTCCCTCCCTTCCCCCCCCACCTCGCCCCCTAGACAGTAAATAATCAAATATATGTTAAAAATGTGAAATTCTTCTATACATAGTTTCACATTTATCATGCTGCACAAGAAAAATCAGATCAAAAGGAGAAAAAATGAGAAAGAAACAAAATTCGAGCAAACAGCAAAAAGAGTGAAAACGCTATGTTCTGATCCATACTCAGTCCTCTCTCTGGGTGCAGATGGCTCTTTCTATCATGAGATCATTGAATTGGCTGAGTCACTTTGCTGCTGAAAAGAGCCACATCCATCAGAATTTATCATCATATAATTTTGTTCTGTGTATGATGTTCTTTTGGTTCTACTCACTTCATTTAGCATCAGTTCATAAAGGTTTCTCTAGGCCCAGGATACTTATTTTTGTATGACATCAACTCTATTCACAACTTTATTGTAAGTTCTGTGAAGAAAATACACGAGCATCCTTCTATTAGGTCTTTACATCTTTAGCCGTTTGACCCTGAACTCCCTGGGATCATGGATACTAATCTTTACTGTGGCCAATTTCTCCTCACCTCTACTCCTGTGCAACATTCTCTCCCACACACGTGCCTTTTCCACTTCTTATTCTGAGAAATGGAATTAAATAAACAATACCATTGCCTCTGGAAAGGGTATACCAATGAATTGCTCTATTTTCCCACTCACCAATTATTCAGGGCTTCTCAAACTTTTCCCATTCATGACTCCTTTTTGCCCAAGAAATTTTTATGTGACCTCAAGTGTATAATATAGGTATAAAAACCAACTATTTACTGATAATAAATCATAATTTCACAACCCCCCCACATTCACTTATAAGATCCCATCTGCAATTGTGAACTACAGTGTAAGAAGCTGGAATCTCTATGACTTCCCATACAAACTTCCTTCCCTGCCATCATTCGGCCTATATGTGTTATCTCCTCCTTTAGAATGTAATTTTTTGAGGCAGGGACTATCTCACTTTTACATTTACATCATCAGCAATTATCATAGTGCTTGGCAAGCACTTAATAAAGACTTTTGTTCATTTATTCATTCTTATAATACGATGTCCATCTCTTGATCATTGGAAAGAGAGTCTAAATTGAAAGGACCAAAAATTAAATTCATATTTTAAGTTTAACTACTGTGATTCTTAACATCTTTTTCTTCCTTCTCCCCACTCATTATTAGTGTGGAAGCAAAAAGGGGTCAGAGATGACTGAAGGCCCTTTTTTATATTTGTCTATTTCATGGGTTGTCAAAAACATAAAATCACTGTCTAGTGGTCAGTATGAATTACTTAACTGGACTGGTAATGATAATGGTTGGCCTTTCTGGTTTAATACAACCTGTCATAGCTTATTCTCCATTTGGTATGCCTATGAGAACCATGAATCACCTCTATTCACTGATGAAACTTTGGAATAAGACTTCAGTGGATTACATCATAATAAGTACATCAAATCCTTCTCTTAACAAAACCCAAAGTAATACCAGAATTCAGTTTTTATATGTGCCAGATTATAAAATATAGCTGGTCAAGAAACATCTTAATAGGAAGGAAAGAAGCATTGAGTAAGTACCTTCTTCATGCCAGGCATTGTGCTAATCACTTTACAAATAGTAGCTCATTTGATTTTCACAACAATCCTGGAAGAAAGATGCTGTTATAATCCCCATTTTACCATTGAAGAAACTGAGACAAAAAGAGACTAAGTGACTTGCCCAGGTTACACAACCAATAAGTGTCTGAGGCCAGATTTTAATTCGGGTATCCCTGACTCCAGGCTCAGTGCTCTATTCACTGTGTACTTAGCTCCCATCAACATGGGCATTTTCTTTTTTTAAATTTTTAAATTTTAGTAGTTTTTATTTACCAGATATTTGCATGGGTAATTTTACAGCATTGACAATTGCCAAACCTTTTGTTCTAATTTTTCCCCTCCTTCCCCCACTCTAGATGGCAGGTCGACCAATACATGTTAAATATGTTAGAGTATAAATTAAATACAATATATGTATACACAACATGGACAGTTTCAATAAACACAATAGATGGATAATAAGCTGAATCCAGAAGTGAGTAGTGCACATTTCTACAATGCTTTAAGATTTAAAAAAGTTATTTCCTTGTAACAAGGAGCTACAGTCAATAGAGTGCTGGGCCTAAAGTCAAGAAACCTCATCTTCTTGAGTTCTAATCTAGTCTCAGATATTTACTAGTTATGTGACACTGGGTAAGTCACTTAACCCTGTATGCCTCAGCTTCTTCATCTGGAAAATGGGCTAGAGAAAGAAATGGCAAACCACTCCACTATCTTTGCCAAGAAAACCCCAAATTGGGTCACAAAGAGGTGGGTCCAGCTGAAAAACAACTGAACAACAAAACAAGTTATACAATATGTGAATTAGTAGCGTAAATGTTATTATCTCTGCTTTATAGAAAAGAAAATTATATCTTGAGAGACTGTGTCTTACCTGCCCTGGGACACAGAGCCAGAATTTGAAACTAGGTCTGTTTGACTAAGAGACCAGTGATCTTTCCATATTCCCCATAGCAGGAAGGGACCAAGGTAGACAATTTCCAAACTATAGTGATCTCAGTCATCTCAAATATCTTCCCACTGCAGGTTATCTTTTTCATGCCAATTTTCCCGCTCATGTAATATTTTCAAACCACAAGATACTGTTACAAAGCATAAATTACAATTATCCAAAAGCTTAAACAATCAATCAAGAAGCATTTATGAAATGCTCACTATGTGTCAAGCACAAAGACAAAAATAAACTATTCCTTAACATGAAGAAGTTTATTTTCTGAGATGTATATGGCAAATAGAAGCATCCCTAAAAATTGAGGCAGTTTTTACTTTTATTCCTGCCTAGCACACTGCATGGCACATAATAAATAAATGAAATAATTTTAGAACCCATATTTATACATAATAGCTCTGTTTTCATAAGATCCTTTTCATTCCTTGTCATATTTGTTTGAGGAGCAGCATGGTACATGGGAAAAGGACTGCTTTGGAAGTGGAGACCTCAGGTTTGAATTTTAGCTTTGCTACTGATTACTTACCTGTGCAAGTTTGGACTATTTACTGTTTCTTGGAACTTAGATTTCCTCATCTATAAAGGGGGGTGGGGTGGACTGGATTGTTTCAAAGAGATCTCTTAATCTATGGTAAAAATAGCATGTGAGTTCACTTGTGTGGGTATTAATATTTCCATTTTGCACATGAGGAAAATGAAACAAAGATGTGATTTTTCTCTCTGTCACACAGCTGAGACCCATACCGAGGTCCACAGCCTTCTTTCCATAGTGCCATGCAAAGATATTTCTATTTGAAGGGAGTATGTCAGTGCTTAAATAGGTAGGCTGCAAGAAGGTTCAGTCAGGTGAGATCCATCAGTCAGAAGATTTCCTAGTCAAGTTGAATTTAGAATTGTGGGAGATGCAGAAGGATTCTTGCAGATAGAGAAGACTGCTCAGCTGGTTCTGTCCACAATTAAAACAATTGTTGGAATTATATTGGCAGGAAATCTGAATGACTAAGTGCTTAGGTTTACCTGGTAGCCATAATTATTGCTGCTCTGAGTTGATGAGCAAGTAGGCAGATGTCAATCCTATAATGTGCAGTTGAGTGCAGAATGGATAAAGTTCTGGGCCTTGAGTCAAAAAGATCCAATTTGGCCTTAGATACTTTTAAACATGTGACCCTGGACAAGGCATTGTGTTTCAGTTTTTTCAACTATAAAATTGGTGTAATAATAACATTTGTCTCTGAGGATTGGTATGAGGATCAAATGAGATAAAATTTGTAAAGTTTCTGGAACTGAACAGGTGCTTACAAAATTCTTATTTCTTTCCTATTCACCCTTTGTACAAGATAAGTACATTCCTTTCAAAGCAGGTCTGGGAAAATAACAAATGGCAGGTGTGTGTCCACTCAATTATTGATTAATCCCATTAAACAATCTTCTTTTTGCCATGGGTTGCTATAAAAAGGAATAAATGATTCTTTCTTTGCTTTGGAATTTCAGCCAGAAATCACTCTCAGATAAAATATAACAATCTAAAATCTCTCTCCTCCCAAGTAATAATCATCCTCTTTAAGCTGCATGTAAATCATAATTTATACAGTTAAGTAATTCAAACAGTTATTGTTTTTAAATCAATAGATTTACCTTAAGATTTAATCAATAGAACCTTAAGAGAAAAAGCAAAAATAGTTAAACTCAGAAGAAGAAAAAAAAAACCTCTTAAAATACAATATAATCTAGAGTCACGGGGAAGATAATCAGTCTCATTTTTTCTCACAATAGAAGTAAAGAAAGAGAAGAAAGGAAATGAAGGATCATTGTATTGGATTTATAGCTTGGATAGATTTCAGTAGCATTATTATTGTTGTTCCTTGTCCTTCGTTCTCAAAGAGAACCATGACATCAGGGAGGTGATATTATGCCATGCAAGTAAACTGGATTTAAGTGAGGGAGGGCTGGGCAAAGTCACCAGCCTCACTTTTTACTCTAAAGCTATCTGGCAAAATATAGATCAAGAAGACTAGAGATGGCCCCTGGATACAGTAAAAGAGTTTTGATTTTTGTAGTTTAGGTCTTTAATCTGTCTCATTCTGACTGAAGCAATCCTAATCATTGATAAAGGCTAGGTAAGAAATGAGTCAAAGAATTACCTCTTTTACCTCTTTCTTCTGGGAGGGGAAGACCCTCTGGGTTTCTGGACAAAAAAGAAACAACTGCTATTTATATTCACTCTGAGATAATTAGGACTCAAACAAATGATTTGGATTTAAGTCAAGGAGTTAGACCTTAAATCCCACCATATCTTGTAGGGCTTCAGAGATAAAAATGTTCATTCCTTTAGGCAGAGTACCAGCAGGTAATGAAATGATTCCCTATATAAACAAAGGGAACAAAAGGAAAGAAGAAGAAGAAAAACAGAAGAGAAAAAGGAGAGGAGAAGAGAGAAAAAGAGAGAAGAAGGAGAGGAGAGGAGAGGGAAGGGGAGGAGAGGAGAAAGGAGGGGAAAGGAGAGAAGAGGAGAGGACAATACATGATTTGCTCACAGTGCCTTTAATTTAAAGTTTGATGAACTTCAAGGCTGAAGGATTTTTTTGCCACTTAAATGGTGATTGTACCCCTATGGCTCTCACTTCTTGCAGTTCTCTTGCTTTCTCTTTCAACCAGTCTAAAAGAATTGGAGACGCTAGCTTATAAGTCTGTGTCAGTCATTTTCTTGTACCAACATAAGGGCAAAACTCCCCAGGAGGATTGCAGAAGAAGTGTATATTAGGATATTACTACCTGAAATCACCAAGCATCCATCTCTAGTGCCTGTATGTCTTTTGGAAAACCTGGAAAAAATGTAGCTAAAATAGCATTACATTTATCTCGGTCCCCTCGTTTCTTGGCATCAAGTAGCTATAGGGTCATGAATGCTGACATAAATTCAGAAATAAATCTAGATACAAAGTATTGTCCGGTGGAAAGAAATTTGAATTTGAAATCAGAGGACAAAGTCTGGCCCCAGTACTTACTAGCTGTGTGATTGTAGACTCAGCCTGAATTTCTTCATCTGTAAACCAGAAATAATACTTGTCCTGCCTGCCTCATAGGATTATCATATGGGTCATCTTCATAAATATAAAATGGAAAAGTTATAGTTAGCCGGCAGTTTTGAAAAAAAAAATCTGAGAGTTTTAATGGACTGTGAGTTTAATGTTTAATTTCAGAAAATTGCAATATAGCAGCAAAGAAAACAAATGCAATCTTTGGCTTTTTAAAGAGGGCCATAGCTTCCAGGAGTAGAGAGGTGATAATTCTACTCCACTCTGCCCTTATCATCTGGAAAACTGTATTTAAATCTGTACACACAAGGTGAAGAAGGATTTTGCCCTCTTCTGCACCCTCTCCTGTTTATCACCCAAGATGGTAAAAAGTCACAATTTCATGTCATAGGAGGTTCAGTGGGAAAAACTGGGCATTTTTTTATCCCAGAGAAAAGGAGGGCTAAGGAAGATGATGATTGTCTTCAACTATTTCAAATATTTTCACAAGAAAAGAATTAGATTTCCTTTGTTTGGCCCTAGGTAAAGAATCAGGAGCGATGGATAAAAGTTTTAAGGAAGCCAGTTTAGACTTGGCATTAAGAAATAATTCCTAACAATTAAATTAAAGTGGAAGGGGCTGCCATAATGGTTTATTGGATTCCCCCTTTGAGCAGATGCTGGAAAATCATTTGGCAGTATAGTGGATATTTCTTTCATATATAGGTTAAATTGGATTGCCATTAATGTTTTGTCCAACTCTAAAATCCTGTGAATCTATTAAAATGAAAAAGGCCATATTAATTTGAATTATTTCAGTTATGAGTATGTTTGTGTTGACACAGATTCACACACACACACACACACACACACACAAAGGGCAACTAGAGCACCAAGTCTGAAATCAGGAATATTTATCTTTCTGAGATCAAATTTAACCCTAAACATTTTCTGATGTAAATGTGGGCAAGTCCCTTAACCTTATTTACCTCAGTTTCTCATTTGTAAAAAGAGCTAGAGAAAGAATGCCTAGAAAATGAAGTCACGAAGAATCAGAACAATTGAAAAATGCCTGAACAATTCTCATCACTCATTCATAAGAAATGCTTTCAAAATTTTAAATACAACTATCATGTGCTCTAGGCTGATTTATCTCTAATTCCTTCAATAAATTCTAATATATCAGTAATTTGAGGTTATTTACTACCCTGGATGTCTTCTTCCAACTTTTTTCAATGTCCTTCCTAAAATATGATATCCATAATAATAATAACAATAATGATTGTTAAGGATGATGACAGCAAGTATGTAAGTAACACTTTAAGATTCACAAATTATGTATAACAATTCTTTTGATTCTCACAAAAGCTCTGGAAAATTAGATGCTATTATTTTCCCCGTTTTTTAACAAAAGAGGAAACTGAGGCAATACAAAGTTAAATAACTTATCCAGGATCACACAGCTAAGGAGTGTCTGAGATAGATTTTGAATTTAGATCATACTGATTCCAAGACTAGGCTCTATCCATTGAACTACTCAATTGTCCAATGCAATATTCCAAATAGGGTCTGGCAAGGGTAGAATATGGCACTATTTATTCTTTCCAAAGTCCTGACCACCATCTCTCTTAATGAAGCTTAACAAGCCTGTTGGGAATTCAAAGGCTTTTATATTCTAAATCCCCTCTCTATCTTTCTAGTCTTATTCCATCTTTTATTTCACATTCCCTCCCAAGTATTTTTCTAGCTAGTGATATTGATCCCTTTGCTGGAATATTTACTAGACATTCCATCTCCCAACTCTGCCCATTTTCACTGTCTGTCCTCCCCCCAATACTTGGAGGGCTCTCCCTCCTGATTTTCCTGGAATTCTTTAAGACTCAAATCAAATCTCATCTTCTATAGGAAACTTTTCCCAATCCCCTTTTATTTCTAGTGTCTCCGTTCTGTTTATTATTTCCAATTTATACTTTGTACAGATTGTTTATACAAAGTTGTTTGCATATTATATTACTCATTGTGTGCTCTTAGAAGGCAAGGATTGGTTTTTTTGTTTTTGTTTTTTGCCTTTCTTTCTATCTTCATGGCTTAGCACAAAGCAAAGAATACCCCAGGCTCTTAATAAATATTCATCGGCTGATTGACATTAATTTTCCTGGTTTCCATATTAAATCGTTGACACATTATTGTTCAGGCCACATACAAACACACACACACACACACACACACATACACACACACACACACACTTACTTTTTTCTTTTTCTTTTTTATGACTCTACTTTTTAAAAATGTCTTAAAAGTAACTTATTTTTGCAATTAGCTGTGAAGACAATTTTTAAACTTTTACTTTAATGAAATTTTTTTCCATTCTTCCTTCTCCTTACCTTTACTTAAAATGGGAACAATTTCATATAGGTATAAATGTATAATCAAACACATACTTTTTTTTCATAGAAACAATTGTCTAACTAAACTTTTCCTCTCCTCATGAAGCTGATTTATTTTTTATTAAAAATTAAAATTTAGGAAATGACTGAATATATGGTATATTAATGTAATGGAATATTGTTGTTCTATCAGAAATGACCAGCAGGATGATTTCATAAAGGCCTGGAGAGACTTACATGAGCTGATGCTAAGTGAAGAAACAAAATGATGTGAGATCAACTGTGATAGACTGGGCTCTTTTTTTTTTCTGAGGCAGTTGGGGTTAAATTACCTACCCAGGGTCACAGAGCTAAGAAGTGTTAAGTATTTGAAATCAAATTTGAACTCAAGTCCTCCTGACTTCAGGACTGGTGCTCTATCCACAGCACCTGGCTCTTTTAATAATGAGGTGATTCAGACCAATTCCAATAGACTTGTGATGAAGAGAACAACTTGCATCCATAAAGAGGACTATGGGGACTGAATATAGATCACAATCTAGTATTTTAGCTTTAAAAAAAATCAAAATTTAAGGCTTTACGTTTATCCTTATTAAATTTCACCTTCTTTTCAGTCCAGCATTCTAGTCTATCAAGATCTTTGGAAATCTTAATTCTGTTGTCTGACCTACAATCTATCTGCCCTAATTTTATCATTTTTTCTAGTTTTTATCATCTGCCAGTTTGAAAAGTATCAGTCTTGTGCCTTATTTGACTCATTGATAAAAATGTAGAATTTTGCAGAGATTGTATAAATCCCTGAGGCATTGAGTTAGAGATTTCTTGTCAAAGTGACCTCAAACTATCTCTCTGGGTCCAGGCATTTAAGCAGTTGACTGTACTATTAGCTAGCCCATATCTTTCCATCTATTTCACAATAATAACACAAGATACTTTCTCAAATACTTTAGTAGAATCTAAGTAACAACATAAATGGCATTCTCCTGTTGTACCTGCCTTATAAGGCTATCTTGAGAAAAGGTAAGTTTTGTCCTTCATGGTCTGTTTTTTACACTTTCATTTTACTAACTATTCTATTATCAGACCTTCTACCATTTAACCAAAAATAAAATCCAACCTCCCTGGTCTATAGTTTTGAGGCTTTGTTTCCTTCCTTTAAAAAAAAAATCAAAACAACATTTGCCCTTCCTTAGTGTTGTGTGCATACAAATATGTAAAGTATAAGTAATGAACAAGGTGAACTGAAAATCCTAAACAAGAAGGAAAAATTTGATCTGATTTCTTCAAATAGTTTAGTTTATTCAAATGTGAAAAGATGAATAGTGTGGGATAAGAGTAACACTGTCTATAAAGATCTACTCACAGAAGGAAAAACCAGGAACCAGAGTAAGGAAGCAAAGTCGAAATTATTTGGCTGGGGATCAGTGGAAGCAGAAATGGTTCTCCATCTTTCTGAAATCACTTGTCATGGATCCTCACTTACATTGACCTAGTCTTTCAGGACTCAAGACTGACGAGGACACAGTTCATTTTGGAATGGGAGAGCTGAACTCATCAAGGGTTACTAGTCATTCTTTCTCAATTCCCCAATCGATTCTGGGAATCAATTCTCTGTTAGTCATTTTTGCTTTGTATTTTTCAAAACTAATAGAATTTTCCACAGGAGAGAACATAAAATCCAAATAGGAGTTGATCCAGCTTTGCTATCTCTCTGTCATCATCTGAACCTCTCTAGTCATTATCATTTTTGTTTCTTGGACTCAAATCTTTTCCCTAATATAACAACAGCAACAACAAAATGCCCTTATATTTGTTCACTAACGTCAGCTCATTCTGGATTTTAATGGTCTATTTGTCCAGACTTAAATCATCTTTTTGCATTTAGCCTTCATTACCTGCCATTACTTCCATTTTCTAGGGGTACCTTTTTAAAGTGAGTGAGTTTAAGTTTCCTGTGCATCCACACTGATCTTAGATAATCCCCTTTTTTCTCTCATCATCTGAATTGTTTTTCTCTCTCTCTTTTTTAAACTAAGAATTAAAAATTTATGAGTCATTCCCTAACTAACAAATGGTCAAAGGATATAAATAGGCAGCTTTTAGAAGAAGTCAAAGCTATCCATAGTCATGAAATAATTCTTAAAATCTATGGATTAGAAAAATGCAGATTAAAACAACTGTGAGGGGACACCTAGATGGAGCAATATATAGAGCACCAGCCCTGAAGTCAGGAGGACCTGAGTTCAAATCTAACCTCAGATACTTAACACTTCCTAGCTGTGTGACCCTGGGCAAGTCACTTAACTCCAATTGCCTCAGCAAACAAACAAATAAGCAAACAAAAAAGAAAAAAAAAACCCACAACTGTGAGCTACCACCTTACATCTATCAGCCTGCCTAATATGATGGATAAGGAGAATTGACAAATGTTAGAAGGGATATGGAAAAATTATGGCACAAATGCACTGTTGGTAGAGTTGTGAAATAATCCAACCATTCTAGAGAGCATTTTGGAACTATACCCAAAGGGATATAAAACTATGTAAACCCTTTAATCCAGAAATGCCACTATTAAAACTGTATCCCAAAGAGATCAAAGAAACAGGAAAAGGACCTATGTGCATGAAAATATTTCTAGTAGCACTTTATGTGGTGACAAAAATTGGAAATTGAGGGAATACTCATCAAATGATAATGGTTGAACAGATTGTGGTAGGTTATTGTAAAAGGATACTATCGTGCTATAAGAAATGACAAGCAAGTGGGTTTGAGAAAACCTGGAAAGATTTATATGACCTGATGCAAAATGATGTAAACAGAACCAGAAAAACATTGTACATAGTAACACAAATAACATATAATGATCCACTGTGAATGACTTAGCTCTTCTTAGCAATACAATGATCAAAGTCAATTCCAAAGGATTCATCAAGAAAATTAATATTAACCTCCAGAAAAAAAACTGATTGATTCTGAAAGCAAATCAAAATATACTTTTTAAACTTTATTTTTGTTAGAAGATTTTTTGTTTTTGATCCGTGCTTTCTTTTGTCATGTGATTAATATGGAAATATGTTTTGCATGCCTACACATGTATAGCCTATATCAAATTATTTGCCTTCTCAGAGAAGGGATAAGGGAAGAAGGGAAGGAAATAATTTGGAACTAAAAAAATTGAAAGAACAAATGTTAAATTATTTTTATGTGTAATTGGAAAAATAAATATTAATTTTTAAAAAAGAATTTAATTCTTGAGGATGTTTCATCTCTTCTTTTGATTTTACCTAACCAATTTTAATTCACGCTTAAGAATTCTTATCAATGTAGTAACTAATAAAAGATTTAGAAGGTTCATGATAAGCATGCTTCCCTCTTTCTTGGCAGAGAGATAATAGAGCTGAGTTACAGAATAAGACACATTTTCAGAGAAGGCAATTGTGTAGGTTTATTTTGCTTTATATTTGCTTGACTGGTAAAGAAGATGTTTTTGGTAGAGGAAGAAGAGCTGGGTTAGAAATGGAGTTCATTTTGTGTTTAACTATAGTCTGCTTTGGGGAGGTGGGAGGATGAAAGAGAGAAAAAAAATAAAATAAAATAAAAAAGTACACCACAGAGAACAAAAGAATAACCTACAAGGAAGCAAAGAAAATATGGACATTCATTAATATAATTTCTTCTACTATTATATATCCTTTCTTGAAATGGAAATTTATTGTTATATATTTTGAATCTTCCCTGGAGTTCTGCTGGTCATATGACAATGTTTTGTTTTGTTTTGTTTTCCTTTACATCTTTTTTTCCTATTCTTTTTTAAAAAAATAAACAGAAAATAAAATAAAAAATCAATCAATCATAATCAGAAATGAGTTTGTGATAGTGAAATCAAAAAAAGTAAAAAAAAATAATTATCAAGAAAACATTTAAAAATGAAGAGGACAAAAAGAAGTTCAGAAGAGGATTCAGACAAGGTAATACAGAAACTATTGTGTTGAGTTTAATACATATTTAACTTAAAATAAAAAAAGCTATGCATATTATTCATGATGTCATCTAGAATCTTTTTAGTTCTTTGTAAAAAGTTTATGTTTGTTGTCTATCAGATTTAGAATAATAAAAAACAATATTTTAAAAATTAATCCATGATATTCTTAATTTTCTCTGAACTCCCATAAATCTACTTTCCCCAGATTTACATGTCATCTTGAACCTATCTTTATTCTCGCCTACCACAAATTCTAAAATGGAAGTCTTTTGCCTCCTCAGCAAGATTCCAATTATTTCCACTGCAGACAAGAGTTTTTCCTTGTCACTGAAAATCTGATCTAGTACATGAGTTGTTCCCTCATTTTTGCAAGAAAGAAATTATCATTAAGAAAAGAAAAAAAATGGCTCTTCTGTTTTGCGTAGACTGAGATTTCTAGTAAACAAGCAAAGAAGTGAAGCTCTCTAATCTTAGAATATCATTCTTTACTACCAGACTTCTTGTCTCTTCTCTGGTCAAATGGTTAAAGGATATAAATAAGCAGCTTTTAGAAGAAGTCAAAGCTCTCCATAGTCTGAAAAAATTCTATCCAAGCATCTGTGCTCCTAATATCTTCAATTTCCTCCCCATGACTATGTAGTCTCTAGTAATGTTTTCTAGATTTCTTTTGAAAAGTATCATTTAGGACTAAATGAATACCACAGGTGGAGGTTAGTCATCTGGTTTGATGGGCCATGGGAGGTCCTCAAACACATTCTGTATCAACCCCCAGCAAGTCATCATACCTTTCTATTGTTTTCAGTGACAAATAGTCATGTTTAGTACCCCTTATCTGGGGAGTCACTAAACACTGCTACTTATCGCTTCTTAATCTGAGCCTTACTAGATGATATCTCATCTGAAACTACCTGGGGATCAATATCAACATATCCTGGAGGATAACAGCTGCTTCCTGCTCACTGTCTAGTGTTCTCATTAAGGAGAACTTCATATGTGACTCAGTCATACTTTCAGCATTTTTTTTTAATTGACGCAAGGAAGAGCAACCATGGCTTTGAACAAAACATCTTATCTCTATTAGCAGTGTTCAGTTGGTGCAATTATGTGTTTGAACAAAACATCTTAGATTTGGATTTCATTTTTGTTCTTCATAAATATTTAAAAGGGAGGCAAGTAAGTGCTGCAGTCAATAAACAACTAGACTTCAAGTAAGGAAAATCTGGTCTTAAGTTCTACTTCAGGTACTAGCTGTGTGCTATTATAAAAGTCATTTAATCTCGCTCTGCCTCAACTTCTTCACCTCTAAAATGGGGTAATAATATTTATCTTGTTGAGTTGTTCAGAGGATCAGATAACTTAAGTAAAGCATTTTGCAAACCTTAAAATGCTGTGCAAATGCCAGTAGTTGTTATTATTATTATACCATTAGATTCAAAGAATTTTAAGATTGAGTGTCTTGTCCAAATCAAAGCTTGTTTACAATGATTAGACAAATTGGTGAGTGGAAACCCCCTTTCTAGGGTAGAGAGTCTGAATATAAATTAAAGGAGGAAATATAAAACTAAAAACGAGGCTAGGATGTATATGATTGTGGAATTTCTAAGTCAAAATCTAAAAAAATGTAAAATCCTTGAGAGCAGAAATTGTTTTCAATCTTTGTAATTATATCTTTCAGTGCTTTTCACAGTACTTGGTATAATATACATTTATACATACATGCATTATATATGTGTATGTATATATACACATCTGTGATGCTTAATAAAAAAAATCTTGCTTAATTAATTGGTGGACATTTGAGGAATCTTTTCTGCATATGGATTTACAAGTGAATACTATAAAACATTAAATGTACAATTAATTCTAATACTATATAAACTTTTTTACAATAAAGAGAAAAAAGTGCCCTTCCAACCTTTTGAAACCTAAACTAGAAAGAGATGAAGCAGAAAAAGAAAAGTACAGACTAATATATATAAAATACAGATATAATATATATAACATTGATGCAAAATTTTTAAATAAGCTGTTAATAATTAGATGACAGCAAAAAATAAATTGGGTTTATGCCAGAAATGCAGTTAGCTGACCATAAGAAAAACTATAAATATGATGAACCATGTGAATAATATGTAAATAACAAAAACTACATTGTTATGTCAATAAGTACTGAAGAGGTTTTTGCCAAAGTCCAACAATCATGTCCATTTAAAAATCCTTTAGAAATTACAGAAATAAATGGACCTTTCTTCAATGTAATAAATAGTAATTATCTAAATTCGAGAGTAAACATTATATGTCATAGGAAAAAGTTAGGGATCTTTCTGACAAAATCAGAAGCAAAGGAAGGCTACCTATTATCCTACCATTTGACATAGTTCTAACAATGCTAGCAATAGTAAAAAGAAGGAACAAGAAAAGAGGGAGAAAAATTGAGGGAATAAGCATAGACAAAGAGAAAACAAAATTCCTGATTTTTGTAAATGATATAATGTGCTTAAAGAATCATAGAAAATCAATTAAAAATTAATTGAAGGAACAGCTAAATGGCACAGTGGATAAAGGACCAGCTCTGGAGTCAGGAGGACCTGAGTTCAAATCTGGTCTCAGACATTTAACACTTCCTGGCTATGTGACCCTAAGCAAGTCATTTAGCCATAATTGCCTCACAACAACAACAAAAGACAAAATTAAAATTAATTAAAGTAACAACTACCATAAAGTTGTATAGTATAAGGTAAATTCACATAAATTATCAGCATTCTTGTATAACAAAATTCCTATATAACAGTATTTTTATTCCAACAAAGTCCCTCAATAAGAGTAAGAAAGAAAAATTTCATTCAAAATAACTACAGAAGTTATTCAATATTGGGGAGTGTGACTACCATGAGCTAACCAGGGACTATACAGACCTATAAAATATTCTTTGCAGAAAAATAAAATAAAATAAAGACCTAAAAGTAGAAGAAATATTAATTTCACTTGGATAAGTAGAGTAAATATAATGAAAATTACAATATCACTTAAATGAATTTACTTATTTAGTACTATGTCCCTCATTCTCTCAAAAGAAAATTGTATAGCTCTAGAAAAAATAATAACAAAACTTACATGGAGAAACATGATGATAATAAAAAAAATTTGGGAAGGGACAAATCAATCAATACCATTTCTCAAATTATACTAAAAGCAGTGATCATTAAAAACAGTTTGGCATTAGTTTAAAAGAAAAGGAGGGAGAAGTTGATCAGTGTAAGAGATCAGATATACATCATACAAAAGCAAACAAAAACAGTATGTTTGATAAACCCAGAGACTGTACTTTCTAGGAGAACTCATTTAAAAAACTGCTAGGAAAGAAGACAAGTATCTAGCAGAAATTAGATTTAGACCAACACCTCATACCATTCAGCAAGATAAATTCCAAATGGATATATGATCTAGGTATTTTTGTTGTTGTTGTTTGTTTGTTTGTTTGTTTATTTGTTCTAGGTATTAAAGGATGCATAATAAACAAATTAGAATAAACAAATGAAGAAATTGAACCATACAAAGGGGAAGTGTTCATAAATAAGCAAATGATAGAGGATCACACAAGATAAAATGCACAATTTTGATTATAAAAAATTTAAAGGTATTTTGCATGAACATATCTAACATAGTAAAAATTAGAAATGAAATAGGAATCTATAAGGGGAAAAATCTTTGGAATGGGGTCTTTAATAGTCTCAGTTCCAATTCAAATTTGACTAAGAACTATTGACTTAGAACAGATAAATAGTACAAGGATAGTACAAAGAAAGAAATTCAAATTGGTAATTATCAATTATTTATTTTATTATTGTTATTAGAATTATTAAGAAAATAAAAGCCTCAGTTCCAAAAAGCTTGGAATGGGAAATGTCATCTTCAACCAAAGAGAGAATTTTGGAGAACT
Organism: Sminthopsis crassicaudata; assembly: GCF_048593235.1. Classification (NCBI taxonomy): domain Eukaryota; kingdom Metazoa; phylum Chordata; class Mammalia; order Dasyuromorphia; family Dasyuridae; genus Sminthopsis; species Sminthopsis crassicaudata. The sequence goes on from NC_133620.1 coordinate 434,892,004, forward strand.
AATGTGGGTGGACACATAAAATTTTCACTTTTTTATTGTTGTCTATTTGTTTGTTTGTTTTTTCTTTTTCATGGTTTTTCCCCATTTTGACCTGATTTTTCTTGAACAATATGACAAATGTGGAAAAATGTTTAAAAGAATTGTACATATATAACTTTTATTAAGTTGCTTGCTATCTTGAGGAGGAGTGATATGAGAGGGAAGGAGAAAAAAATTGGAACATAAAGTTTTACAAAAATAAATTTTGAAAATTATCTTTACATGTAATTGGAAAAAGAAAATACTATTGAGAAATAGAAAAAAAGGAAAAAAAGAAAAGCCTTAAGATAAGTAGTTTAACCCATTAAAAATCATCACAGAAATTCAAGCTATCAAAAATCATATAAAATTCCCTTTAAAAACTAAAAATTAAAAAAAAACTAAAAAATTAAAGCAGCTTTAAGGCTCTACTTCATATCTATCAGATTGTCAAGGATGGCAAATGAAGAAAATGACAGAGGTGAGGGACTATCATAAAAAAGGATACTCTATGGTAGTCAAACATTTAAAATCACATGGATATCTTAGTAGGACATGGCTAAACAAATTGTGGTATATGAATGTAAAGAAATATTATTGTGCATAAGAAATTATGAAATGGATAATTTCAGAGGAAACTAAGAAGAACTCTTTAAACCAATACAGAGGGAAATAAGAAGAAATAGAACAATTTAAACAAGAATAACATTACAGGGGGAAAAAATTGAAAATTTTAGAACTCGTATCAGTCCACTGATAAATTATGACTCCAAAAAAATGAAGTAAAACATATCATTCATTTCTTGTTGAGAAATTATGAACTTAAAATGCAGAAAGAGGAATTTATCTTCAGACATGCTTAATGTGGGCAATTATTTTCCCGACTATGCTTCTATGTGACAAGAGCTGAATTTTTTGATGTTTTTTTTTTTTTAAATATGTTCAATGGTGGAAAAGGTGGAGAAGGACAGATTCATTAAGTGTAATCCTTAGCTCATTTGGAATTGAACAATGTGGCCATCCCAAAGGAGTTGTGCTCTCCAAAGTTGAGTTGGAATGCTCGGCAGTTTGGTTCGAGAAAGGACCTCAGTGCCTGGTACCTTATCCTGCCAGGTGATCTTCAGAATCTTCCTCAGACAATTCAAATGGAAGTGATTCAGTTTCCTGGCATGGCACTAGTATACTGTCTAGTTTTCACAAGCTGTATTTGAATAATTTCTTACTTCAGGCTTAATACTCCATCTACGATATCATTTAACTGCCTCTAAATATGACAATTGTCTAATCAAATGCAGTTAGTTACATTTCTTCCAATCTACTATGCATTTGATTTCATATTACATTTGCAAAATATGTAAGATCTGTTCTAAAACTCTTTTATAGAGGCTACAGAAACTGATACTATCTCTTTAAGAATCAAAGGTGTTTGATAAACATGTCTGTGGAGTCTAGGGTTTACCTTTGATCCATGAGAATTTATTGAAGTTTTTGGAGAAAACACAATAAGGATGATGAAAAACTTCTTTCTTGAGAGAATTGTCTTAATTATCATTTTATGAAGAAATCTTATAGAGAAAATTTTATAAGCCATGAATGATTCTAGAGACTGATAAGTAGGTCTTGTAAATAGCTGGAAAGGTTATTTTTCTGGCATGGGTAGAAATAGACTGGAAAAGACAAAGAATTTGGAGGGATCTTTATTTATGAAACTTTCATAACTTTATCTTAGGAATAAGAAAAAAAGTTTCTTACAAAATGATTTTTAATGATATCATGAGTGAACTAAATGATAAAGAGCTATGTTTCTAGACATGAAGAAGAGGAATTATCAATAGTTTCAGTAATAGTTTAAGGTGAATCTGTTATCTTTCTCACAATCAAAACAAATAATTATCTTTTTTATTCGATTTCTTTTTTTCATATAGCTTTTTATTTTCAAAACATATGCATAGATAATATTCAACATACACCTTTGTCAAAACCTTGTATTCCAAATTTTTGCCCTCCCTTCCTCCATCCCCTCCCACAATAACCCAATATATATTAAACATGTGCAATTCTTCTTTACATATTTCCACAATTATCATGCTGCACAAGAAATATCATATCAAAAAGGAAAAAAATGAGAAAAAATAAAATGCAAGCAAACAACAAAAAGAGTGAAAATCCTATGTTGTAATCCACACTCAGTCCCCACAGTCCTCTCTCACAAGATCACTGGAACTGGCAGGAGATTTCATTTTTTCTAAAGTGTATTTCAAGTAACTTTATTATTTTATCTAGGAAATTAGAAGTTTTATTATATAAAGAAGTGAGTAACTACTCATGGAAAAGGAGACTCTTCCAGTTTAATAAATAAACAATATTTGATAAATAGTCTGGGAGCTATAACCTTATATGTTTGAGAGAAATGTTGAAATTATATGGATTAATTAATTCATAAGGAATGTCAAGCATAATCCTAGATTAAATATGAGAACTAGTCAGGTAGCAGAATGAGGAACAACTTACAAGTAAGAATAATAATAGTATCTGCCTCCCAGAGTTGTTTTTGGAATCAAAATAATATTTGTAACCTTACGGAGATATATAAATATTAGCCAATACTCAAACGGATGTGTGATTTCATTGATTCAGGAGTTTCCTCCAGCAAGGAAGATCTCAATCCATCAAGGCCTGTCATTCCTGTGCAAGAGCAATACTAGAGGTATTATAATATTTTTACAGGTGAGGAAACTAAGGCTCACAGACTTTTAGGGATTTGCTCTTGAGTTGCACAGTTAGTCAATAAGAGGTAGACTAGTACCTGGAGTAGGCAGGCTTTGTCACCTAACATCCAAAGTGCTCAGTTTCCTTATTTGAAAAGTGGCAGGGTTATATCAGATGGCCCCTAATAGCCCTTCCAACCTGAGATCTAGGATCCTTCATCAAAGATCAGAGTTAACTCTACTAAAAAGAAAAGATGTTGATTTATTTCAGTTTTATTCCCCTTCCTCCTAAGTCCTCTCTCCCTTTTATCCTCTCCTATTCCTTCCATGTAGGATAAAATAGCCTTAAGCCATGCAATGGGAGGAAAAGGGAGGAAAAGGCATGAGAAGTGCATGAGCTGTAAAGTGGAAAGGCAGAGTGGGAATTAGCTGGGTTTGATTCTCCCATGCTGTGCTCAGTCAGAGGCTTTCTCGGGTCCCCTGCTCCCCTTGGTGGATGAAGAAAGAACTGAGGAAGCTGTTCTCCCATAGGTCCTACAAGCAAAAGCAAAATGGAATTCTTTTCTTTTTCCCCTTCCAAGAAAATGAATTTCACAACCCCTTTTATTCTCCTATTGGCTGTGCAACTTATCCTTCATATGCTTCTGCTATTTGAAAAAAAAAAAGGCTTAATGTACTGAAAATATTTAACAACCAACTCACTTCCAAAGAATATACTTTTAATATATATTTTACGTATAAAACGTACTTTTTTAGGGGCAGCTAAATAGCACAATGAATAGAGAACTGGTCTGAAATCAGAAGGACCTAAGTTCAAATCTGGTCTCAGATACTTACTACTACCTAGCTGTATGATCTTAGACAAGTCACTTAACCCCAATTGTTTAGGCAAAAAAAAAAAAAATGTACTTTTAAAAATTTAATCTGCATTATTAACATTTTCTTCATCATTTTCTTACATTTAGAAAACTGGCAAAATAATAAATCAAGCTCTGACTAATAGGGCTTTCTATTTTCAAGATATAAATTCTCATAGGGAAAATTCAACAATTATACCTCAGGAGTCTGTTCAAAGCCTAATTCAGCATGTTCCTGCCATGCTCATCTCCAAGTAAGGTATGAAACAAATGGTTGTGATAAGAAAATAAAAGTAAAAGCCACAAAGGACCATAAAAGCCAATTAATCTAAATTTCTCATTTTACAGATGAGGAAACTGAGGCACAGAGAGGGAAAGCTAGTTTTTCAAGGTCACACAATTAGTAAACAATTCCTCTGGATTCATTTATCTTTCCATTGCACCATACCCTTCTCCCCAGAACAGGCCACTTAATTTTTTTTGTCAACTGTCTAAATGAATTAAAATCACCCTTTAACTTGACTTCACTTTTTTCTGAAATGGGTGCCAGATGACCCAGACAGAGTCACATTTTCCCTCTACTTTGATCTTTTGATAATATCCCATTATCTGTCATTTATAGATCATCTCTCCAATTAGAATGTGAACTTTTGAAGGCAAGAACTGTGGTTTTTTTTTCCCCTCTTTTTATATTTCTCAGCTTTTAGCACAATATCTGGCCAATAGCAAACAGTTAAAAATGCTTATTAATTATTCACTTATTTATTGGAGATGAATGTTTTTGTGTTTTGATTCCCAGCTCTGGTCCTTAGTAATTGTGGTTGGCCTTTTCCTAATCCTCATTATCCTTGAGCTCTCTTCAGCCTTCAACAATGTTGATCACGTTCTGCTGAACCTCTTCTCTCTCTCTAGGTTTTTGGGACTCCATTCTCCTTTGGTTTTCCTCTACCTATCAGATTGCTCCTCCTCTGTCTCATTTTCCAGATTTCCTTCCAGATCACACCAACTAATCATACGTGTCCCTCAAGGTTCTGCCCCAACCCTCAGCTTTTCTCCCTCTCTATGACTTCATTTGGTGATCTCATTTAATGACCATTTCTATGCTGATAATTCTCAAATCTACTTACCCTGCCCCAATCTCTTTGTTGACCTCTAATCTTGCTTCTCCAGTCTCTGCCTTTCAGACATGAACAGGATACAGTAGACATTTAAATTTAATTTGTCTAAAACTGAACTCATTCCCCCCTCCCTATTATGGCAGAATAAGGTTTATTAAACTTTTTTCACTCACAACTCCTTTTCACCTGAGAAATTTTTACACCATCCAGTATGTAGACATATTATTTAAAATAGGCATCCGAACTAAACATTTACTGATAACAAATCACAAAGAAATTTATTTTAAAACAATTCTCTGGCATACATATATAATTTTACCATTTATTAAAGATAAAAGCAAATTTGTATGCTAATGAGATAGGTGTGATTGTTTCTTTTTATAGAAAACAATAAATCTAGGCAGAATGTTTTATTCTTTTTACTGTTTTTCTTCTTGCCAAGTTTACCTTTGCTAAATTTTTTGTGACCTCCACATTCAGTCCAGAACCATAGTTTAAGAAGTTTTGTCGTAGAAGTCAACACCATCTTCCCAAACCCTCCAGTCTTGAAACCTAGGAGGAATATTCAATATTTCATACCACCCCCTTCTCCTATCCAATCTGTTAACAAGGTCCTCCAGTTTCAATCTTTGCAACATCTCCCAAATACATGCTCCCATCCCTCATCTGACACTGATGATCTGACACCTCTGTGGTGGATGCCCTTATCACCCTATATCTGACTTGCAATAGCTGCTGGGGGGCTTGTCTGCCTTAAATCTTTCTCCACTCTAATACATCCTCCATTCAGCTACTAAAGTGATTTTCCTAAAACACAGGTCTTACCACATCATCTTCCTACTCAATACATTTTAATAGCTTCCAGAACCAAATTCAGCATCCTCTCCTTGGCATTCAAAGTTCACAGTCCAGCTTCCTCCTATACCTTACTCCCTGATGTGTATTCTTAGATCTAGGGACACTGGCTTTTTAGTTGTTTCACAAACAAGATACTCCATATCTGGGTTCAGGGCATTTTCTCTGGTTGTTCCCATGCATAGAATAGCGTGAATGTAAGTAACAATTTCTAATTATATCAACTTCCTATTTATCGGGAGATATAAATATAAATATATAGCTGATTTGGACATACTTGTTAAACAACAAGCATTAGATTGTAAGCTCCTTAAGGCCGTGGGCTATCTTTTTCCTCTCTTTATATTCCCACAACTTAAAAGTCTTGGCTCAGAGTCAGCACTTAACCTAATTAAATGACTTAATTTTCCTACCCTAGGTATATCTCTATTTGCAAAATAAAGACTTGAGAGGATAAAAGGGAAAACAATTGGGAAAGGAAGGGAAACTGAAATGAATCAACATTTTTCCTCAGTGGTAGATCTGACTTTGGTTTTTAACAAAGGAGCTTAGGTCACAGACTGAAAGGGACCTCCAAGTCTACAGGAGACAACTCCTCATTTTTCAAAGAAGAAAATTGAGAGCTACAGATGTGAAATAATTTGCCCTAGATATATAGCAAGCAGTAGAGAAGGGATGGGAAACCCACTCCAGATTTCCCATCCTACTTCCTATTACAAGACTAGTTCTTTTTCTACTATCTTAGGCTGCCTCCTATTTACTAGTTGTGTAACCATAAGCACTCACTTGTATGACATGGCATCATCTCCCTGATGTCATGGTCCTCTTCCAAAACAAAAGACAAACAACAACAAATAAACAACTGTAGAGCTGCCTCATTGAGGACCCAACTGAATTGAATTGGGCAACACAGTCCCTCCCTTCCTTCCTTCCTTCCTTCCTTCCTTCCTTCCTTCCTTCCTTCCTTCCTTCCTTCCTTCCTTCCTTCCTTCCTTCCTTCCTTCCTTCCTTCCTTCCTTCCTTCCTTCCTTCCTTCTTTTCTTCTTTCTTTAAATTCTTCCTTCCTGAAATTCTACCATTTTAAATCTTTTAATCCTGAAGACTTCCTAATCTCCCAAAAGTTTATATCTTAAAATTAGTACTGGCTAGCATTTTGCTGGGAATTAGTTTATTAGTTTTTATTGAGACATTGGAAACAAATAAACATCCAAAAAGAGGAGATAAGATAATAGGCTAGATTTAAATCACTCATTAGAATGGAAATTTTAAACTTCTCTTTATAATTTACATTATTAGATTATATTATTAAATAACAATATTTATTGTTAAATATCATATTATAATAAATTATATTATCTTAAATTAAACTGTCTTTCTTTTTAATACAAATTACTTTTCTTGCCATAATAATATGAGAGGGAAGAGGGAAGCCACCAAAAAGAATCACTTGACAAGCTTAAGCATAAGCTTTCAAAGAAAGAAAGAGAATAGGAACTAAATCTAAGAAACATAGAAAAGACTGGTTTTGACCTTCAATATTTTGTAGAACAATAGTAAGGAGGGCATTATTGATTATGTAAGCATCATATACTGTAAAAAGTAAGGGTCTATCTTTTGCTCTTTGTAATACTTTTAAAAGGCAATGTGCCATGGTGAATGGGGAGCTGATTTCAAAGCTAGGAAGACTTCTGTTAGAGCTGACGTTTTGACCCTATGATTCTAGGCAAGTCAGTAACATTGCAAAGCTCTAGGCAAGTCTCTAACATTATAATTTTTTTCAAATTTTTAATAATATTTTATTTTTCCAAATACATGTAGTTTGCAACATTCGTTTTTGTAAAACTTAGTGTTCCAAATTTTTCTTCTTCCCTGAATCATCTCTCCCTACCCAAGACAGCAAACAATCTGATACAGGCCAAATATGTGCAATACTTTTAAACATATTTCCATATTTGTCATATTCTGCCAGAAAAATCTGACCAAAAGTGGAAAAGCCACAAGAAAGAACACAAACAAAAGGTGAAAAAACTATGCTTCAAACCACATTCATTTTCCATAGTTCTCTTTGTAGATACAGATGGCATTTTCCATTCCCAGTCTATTGGAATTACTTGGAATCACTGTATTGTTGAGAAGAAGCCAGGTCCATCACAGTTGATCATCACATAATCTTGTTGCTACTGTAACACTATAAATTGCAAAGAAAGTGTTGATTTGCATTAGCAGAAATAATTTCTTCATCTAGATAGAACCACAATAGTAGTTCCTCTCACTCAAAATTCTATAATTTTGTTGTATCTGTCTTTTAATCCACAATGTTAACAGCAATTTCCCTCGAACTTCCCATCTGCATAATTATATCCACCCTCTGCAGTTTCAACTAGATACTCTGACATTCTTCATCTTTTCCCCAAACTGTAATGTTAAGTTACTTTGAGGTTGTTAGCCAGCTGTTAGATTTGATCCCAAAGTGGTTATATTTCAGAGAAGGAGAAATGATCCCCAACATGTTAACATGTATTTTATAAAGCACTTTGGGAACCTTCCAAGGCAGAATGAACTTTATGCATTTCAAAAGCATTAACAGCATCATTACCACTACTAAATCATTACTAATGCTTTCTTCATATGGTACCAAAGGTTCCATTAACATCAGGTACTGCCTTAGGCCCTTAGAGAAACAGAAGTAGTAAAGAGAAGGGAATATGGTGATAGGATCATAAGATCATATATTTGAAGCTGGAAATGAATTGTGAGCTCTTTAAGAGTAAAATTTATTTATTTAGTTGCTTACTTATTCATTTTTATTTATCTGTTTAATTATATTTATTCACTTGTTTGATTTTTATTTGCTTTTTGCTTTTCTTTATACCCCCAGAGCTTAGAAAAATACCTGCTGTTTAATAACTTGGCCAGGACTACACAGCTCCAAAATAAAAGTAGTATAAAAAAGTATTTTAAAATGTGTTTTTATTAATATAAACTTGGCAATCAGCCTGACTCCTTGGGCTCACTAGTAGTCTCCATCAGCTCCAACTTCAAGTTCAGCTGCGTATTACTGTGCTTTTTTTTTTTTTTTTTTTTTTTTTAGCATGGGAGTTACAGTACTCTCTTCAATAGTATGTTGTATTTTTTTTTCAGAAAGGGCAGAGACCTTTAGCTTATGAACTGTAGAAACCAATTCTGCTCCATTGAGGTCTCATCTTTGAGACCTGTCACCTCACAGAAAATATATAGGAGAAATGTAGTTTTCCCATTCAACAATTTTTTTTCCTAGTTCAGAGCTGGATTCCCCATATTTCCTATGTTACTGTAAGGTCTTATACAACTGAGTGGCTATAGGAAAGGTTATTTGTGCTCCAGGAGCAAATTTCTAGTCTCTGTAGTTCTCTTAATAAACAATTGTTACTCAAAGTGTCAGAAACTCTTCTAATGTGTAAAATGTACTCTTTATACTATGAATGGACCTCACTTTAAAGTTTTATCATGTCTAATTTTTTGCCCCATATGACTTTCAACGCGGGTTTTCCCTTCCATAATTTAGGCAGTATACATTTTTATCCACTTTTCAAAACCATGTGATTGTTAGATTGCTTTTTTTAAATTGACTGTGAATTTCTTTAAGGAGACAATATAAAGTTCCAGGGCTTGATGAAATCAGCATAATGCCATCTGCAAATAGAAGCATCTGGAGAACCTTCCCATTGATACAGAATCCCTTTTATATTTGGATTTGGTGCAAGACATTGTCTATGACAGTAGTGAACATCTTTGGTGAGCATATGTCTCCCTATTTCATGCTTCGTTTGATATTGATAATCAGAGGATTATTGAACAAAATTATCTCTGTGCTTGCATTTATCAAGACATCTTGGATGATCTTAACATTTATAAGCAAGACATTTTGTTAGAAGAGAGATTTTGGAGCGGCATTTTGCTCTTTCAAATAAAATGCCTTCTTACAATCAATAATGTGATTCTCATCTTTTAAATGTATTATTTTTACACAAAAGGCATTTTCCAATAGATGTTCTAAGCAATTCCTTCTCTCCAAAATAATTTATTCACCCCAAATACTTTAATGGGGATAGTAGTTTAACAGTTAACAAGAAAGAAGACTATGTCTTCTAACTTCGATAACATCATAGTAACATTGACCATTGTATTTCATCAAAGTCTTATTGTCTCTCTTATTGCCTCTCCTTGCCTTCTTGACTCTTTATTTACATTTTCATAATTATTATTTATATTGTTCTTTTGCCTCTGTTTTCTCTACTTTATATTCCTTCCAAAAACATGTTAGATACTGAACTAAATCTAGTTAAGACCCACCGATTTCACTAACTTTATCATCCTAACTGTCATTTCCTTTTCTCACTAAACACAGATTTATTGTTTAAAAGGGATCTTTGTAGGCCCTTGAATCCAACCTCTTCATTTTTCAGACATCATTGAGTATTATAATGTTTAAGTTGAAATGCAGTTGCTAGATCTCTTCTCTCATGAAAGAAGAGATCACTAGGAACCATTGTCCACTATGTATTTTCCTTCTCCCAGTTTTATCAACAAATGTTTTCAGGATGATATGGCTTTTGGGTCCAATGACTAAGCTTTTCCAAATCCATTCTCCTGCTTCGCTACTTTTTACTATTTTGGGAGATCATACTGTTCACAATCTCCAATCTGAATTTGTACTGAATTTGTAGTCCAAATAAGTACTAACCTTGACTGCCCTGTCTTTAGTTTTTTTGGGCTAAGGCAATTTCTGAGATCTTTTGGCTTTTTCATTATGATGACTATTTTATATCAATTGAATTCTTGTTTAAAATGGTGATAATTTGTGATCATAAAAAAGTTCTGAGAGACCGAATTTCTGGGTAAGTTAAAATTTGTTTTATTGACTATGGCTAGAAAGCAGTTGCTTTTGATGATCATTTGGCACTTTCACCTGTAGCTCCAAGAAGCTGTAGCATGTACAATGGCCCACCCCAATAAACCATCTGGGTCAAAAGATTAAACCAAGTTGAGAATAACCATGGACTTCAAACTGTAGGGGAATGGGGGTGAATACCCCAAGCATGTGAAGACTTCCCCGGGCAGAATGAGCAGATGAGAACAATTTGTTCCAACAGCTATGAGGGCGGCTAAAGCAGCCTCTATGGAATACATAGAGCTTAGTTAGACATGGAAGACACTGGGGTCATCCATTGCATTCCAAGCCATCATGTGTCACATTGACTTTTGTCTTGCTATTGGATGTCAATAATTCTAGAAGAGAGAGTGAGGTTGAAAATTTTATGCAACTGTGCCTAACTTAAATCCAATTAATAGGTGAGTCAAGAGATCACCTTGTGAAAGGACCATCAAAAGGTCCTTTTCAAAAAAAAAAAAAAAAAAAAAAAAGAAAAGAAAAGAAAAAAAGAAAGGACAAACAACAGCAACAACAAAAATAATCTTCCTCTTTCTACTTATATAGGCTTATCCTCAAACAGAAGGCACATTCAATTATTAGGAATAGAAAATAAGAAAAAAAAAAACCCTGTGTAACTTAAAGAGCTAGTTTGGTGTGGTAGGTAGAGAGCTAGTCTAAGAATCAGGAAAACCTAAGTTTGGTTCCCACCTCAGACAGACAAGATGTATGACCTTGGGCAAGTTATTTAATCAACGCCTCAGTTTTATCATTGGTAAATTGGGGATAATAATAGCACTACTCTCTATGGGCTAATTAGGAGGATCAAATGAAATTATGTAGATCAAGTGCTTTGCAATCCTTAGAGTACCTAAGAAATATGAATCATTTTAGGCTACATTGATAGAGGTATAATGTTGAAGGACAAGGAGCAGTGCTGTTCTGTTCTGTTCTGATATGAGCACATCTAGAACATTATGTTAAGTTTTGAGGGTCTCATTTTAGGAAAGACATTGACAAGATGGAGCAATTGCAAAATGGGAAGGGGTCAATGTCATGCTATACAAGGATTTGTTGAATAATTCTAAATGGCAAGCTTGAAGAAGAGAAGACTTAAGAAGAACGTGATTTCTGTATTCCAATATTACAAGATTGTCAAGTAGGAAGAGGGTTAGGTTAGTTTTTTTTTAATTACAAAATTAAACAAATAAGAGCAATGAGAAGGCAGAGTTCATCACAATATATAGAAGTATTTCCTGACATGGAGAACTATTCAAGTATATTCCTTTCTGTCTCCATTCAATTTTTTACAAAGATGTATCATGTCTAAGTTTTCTAAAATTCTATTTACCTCTTTAATTTCTTTCTTGTTTATTTTGTGGTTTGATTTATCTAATTCTGATAAAGCAAGGTTGAGATTCTCCACTGGTAGAGTTTTTGCTTTCTATTTCTTCTTGGAGCTCTGTTAACTTCTCCTCTAGGAACTTGGAAGTTATACCACTTGGTGCATACATGTTTAGTATTGATATTACTCCATTATCCATGATACCCTTTAGCAAGATGTAGTTTCCTTTCTTATCTCTTTTAATTAGATCTATTTTTTGCTTTTGCTTGATCTGACATCAGGATCACTATCCCTACTTTTTTAAAAACTTCAACTGAAGCATAATAGATTCTGCTCCAGCCTTTTACCTTTATTCTGTATGTATCATTCTACTTTAATTGTGTTTCTTGTAAACAACATATTATAGGATTATGGCTATTAATCTAGTCTGCTATCCATTTCTGTTTTATGGGAGAGTTCATCCTATTCACATTCATTGTTAAAATTATTCTGTATTTCCCACCATCTTATTTTCCCCAAGTTATATTTCTCTCTTTCCTTTCCCCCTTTTCCTCCTCACCAATGTTTTGATGCTGACCATCACCTCCCTCAATTTGCCCTCCCCTTTTATAATTCCTCTTTCCTTTCTTATTTCTTTTCCTTTCTCCTTCTGTTCTCCCTTCTATTACTTCACCCTTCCTTTTTCCTTTCTTCTCCTACTTCCCTGTGAGTAAGACAAGTTTCTATATTAAACTAAATATATCTGATATTCTCTCTTTGAGCTAAATCCAATGAGATTAAGGTTCATACAATGCTCGTTCCCCTCCCTTCTTTCCTAGGGAGAGCTATTCAACAAAGGAATGGGCTGCTTTTGGAGAAAGTTGGTCTGTTCTCACTAGAAACTTTCATTTCACTTATTAGGTATGTGGTAGAGAGGATTGTTCTTCAATTATGGATTGGACCAGGTTGTCTCTTGGGTCCCAGTGAAATCAAAGATTCTTCTGATTCTTGCTTTACCATCCTAACCAAACCTATCACAATCATCTTTTGAAATAGTTCAGGGGAGAAATGATGAGGGCTTTTCTATGGTGAATAAATGGAGTTAAGGGATACAAAAATTGTGAGAGTAGAATCAGTAGACTTCGTAATTAGTTATAAATGTAAGGGAGAGAAACAGTAAGGAGTTGAGGATGACACCACACCCATTATTTCCACAGGTGGAGACAAAATTATTAGAAAAGAAACACAAAAAGAAAAAAAAAAAAAACAAGTTGACTATATGAGCATTATAAACTGAAAATGACTCATCATTAGAAGCAAAATCATTTAACAGGCCAGACTATGAATACATCATTAACGAACTAGTCAGAAAATCATCATCCTCCATCATCATTTAAAATTAAAAAGTATCTCCAAAGGAATTGTTTACCGCTTTGTCTGCAAAAAGTACACCAAACAGTAAACCAGAGAGACAAAACAGCCTTTTGTGGGCTGTTAGAGCACTTAGGAGGTGTAAATTGTAATTAGCCATATGCTGGGCTTGCATAGTCCAATAAGAAATAAGCCTGCAACATCATGAGAGCAGCAGTCCAATTTCTCAGGTCAGAAGGAGAATTATGGTACAAGCAGGAATAACTTGCTGAGAGAAGCCTTGTGCCATATACACCATCATCAGGTTTCAAAGAGTACAGAAAAGTGATCTTTCTTATGCCTGAGTTAATAACAGGGCCTAAGTAATTATATATCTGATTAGGAAACCCTGGCATCTTGAGGGGTACAGGATGCCATATGTGATCAAAAAGGGGGAAAAAGCAAATCCTATACCTCCAATCATTGTAGATCAGAGGACATATACAATTTTGGCAGAATAGTGAGGAATTAAATACAATTAAGTTGTGGAAATATTATTGGCAAGTGGCCTGGGTTCTTATGAATTCTTAACTTGAGATCCATGATCTAATATGTGTGCATATATGTATATATACACATAGAGAGAGAGACTCAGAGACAGAAAGAAACAAAGAAAGGTGGAGAGAGAGGAGGTAAAAAAGGGAAAAAAGGGAAGGAGGCTAGAGGGAAGGAGAGAAGAAGGAGAGGGAAGGGGAAGAGAAGAAGGAAGGAAGGAAAAGAGGGAGGGAGAGGGAGAAGGAGGCAGCCAGCTGGCACAGTGGAGAGAGTCAGGACGATGTTCAAATCTGGCCTCAGAAACTTCACACTTACCTAGCTGTGTGATCCTAGGCAAGTCACTTAACCCTGATTGCCTCACAAAATAGAGAATTACATTTCAATATAATTACATTTCTTTGTAATCCCATGAAATGTTACACATTTCAAAACTATTCTGAGAAATTATGGGTTCAACAAACTGCTAAAGGTGTCCATCACGCAGAAAAACTAAGAACCTCTGATTCTAAGTGTTATACGCTGCAAATATTTTCAGATTTCTTCAATGTGTTGATTAGTCGTACTGACTTTTCCCCCTCCTTTTTGTCTTAAAACAGTATTTATTATATGGGAAAGTCTCTGGAAGGTGGAAAAAAGAGGAAGAAATTGGGGTGGGGACTTGTGGTGATTAAAAAGAGATATCAATAGTTATTTTTAAAAACAAAAAGTTTGCTAAAATAAAATCCCCAAATAAGAACCTAATATTATGGAATGAATAAGAGATTTAAAGTAAAAGATCTTGGGTCCAAATATCAATTGTCATTTTTGTTACTACCAATACAAGTCACTAAATTTCTCTAAGTCTCAGTTTTTTTGTTGTTCAGTCATTTTCATTCATGTCCTACTCTTCATGACCCCATTTGGGGTTTTCTTGGCAAAGATATTGGAGTGCTTTGCCATCTCCTTCCTTCTTGGAGAAGATGAAAAGACTGAGTCATACAGGGATAAATGACTTGATTGAGGCCACAGCTAGATTTAAAGCCAGATTTAAATTAAAGAAGATGAGTCTTGCTAATTCCATGCTCACTATTCTATCCACTATTTGCCACCCAGAGAAGACTTAGTTTGCTCCTATATAAAATGAAGGAGTTAGACTAGATGGCCTTTAAGGTCCCTTCCAAGTCTAAATTTATGATCTATTATTTCTATGCTGAGATAGGGGGAAAAGTGTTTGATGAAAACCTGAAGTTGGTCCTTCTGAGACTGAGAGTGATGGTGACCCCTTCCAGGAAAATTAGAGTCCTAACTTATAAGAATAAAAGGTAAACTCTAAGAGGAATTGGAGCTTTTTTAGAGACTGATTTTAAGAAGAAGGTAATAGGAAGGTAAAGGACAGAATTATCAGCCCATTAGGAAGGCAGGAAAAGAAAGAGAAAAAAGAAAAAAAGAACAAGAGTAGGAGCTGAGGGAGATCCCAGGACTGCAGACTTCATGGATGTTGGTTACTGGCAGCCACAATAGAGCATTTCTATAAACTATAGAAATAAACTATGAAGTTCTACAGACAAAACAATCAATTAGATTTGGGAATAATTGGTACATTAGTAACTGGAAAAATTTAGTTTCAGTCAGTGTCAGATAAACCAGATGATAGAGACATGAGCAGGTGCTGGAATGTGTAAAAAACAAGAATACATTATTTTTTTCCCAATAACTAGAATGAAGACAGCAAGGATAGGACAATAGCTTGAAGGGAAAGCAAATCACAGGAAAAAGATCCTGTTGTTTTAAACCTGAGTGTGTTTGTAGGCAGAGGGTAAACAGCCAGTTAGGTGAAAAAAAATTACATCCCTTTGCAGAGGGGATAATTGAAGATGCAAGATCTAAAAAGAGATGAAAGGGTATGGGATCAAGCTTGGCAAAGAGGAAATATGGTTCATCTTCAGAAGCAGAACAGATGGAGGACACAACATAGAAAGACAGCCTTTGAGGTGTGCAGCAAGATATGTGAAGGAGCAGCTCTCATCAAGTTACTATAGCTTGTCAATAACACCAGAGGGAAAGGTTACTATGGTCACTAAAATCAGGTGTCTAAAAGATAAAAATTAAAGGATTGTCATGTCATGGTGAGGAGCCAGTTGAGGTTTAATAACATGGATTTATCATGGCTTTAATAATTTTATTTTTATTATTATTTTTAGATTGCCTTTTTATTAAAGTTTTTATTTCTCAAACACATGCATGAACAATTCTTCAATATTAACATAGTGTTCCAATTCCCCTGCTTTCTCCATGCCCTCCCCTAGATGGCAAGTAGTCCAATATATGTTAAACATGGTAGAAATATATATTAAATCCAATATATGCATATATATTTTTACAATTATTTTGCTGCACAAGAAAAA